>NW_026782211.1:0-204491 GCF_031769215.1 Ylistrum balloti
ACAAAGTGTATAATCAAGTCATGTCATTTTTGCTAGAGGTCACGTGAACATATCCACAGGAAGGATAATTTTATATAACTAAGCAACACTTTTACACTTCAATATAATCTTCAGTTCATAAATAATTTATTTACAATCTCTGGTCTAAACAACTACCCGGCAAAGAAGAATGAATCCATTGTAAAATTAAATGAAAAATCGAACAGATAATTTCAGACAATGAAAACCATCTTTATGTAAGTGTGAACCATTATTTAAGAATGTATTACTAGTAAACAGCTGTGTTTCTGTGTGACAATGGGACATGACTGAGTCCTATACATCACGGTGCACATCCTAGGAGCTTACAGAGCGGGTTAGGTGTCTGACGACAACGCCAACATACGACTTGTCTCGGAATGGAACCACCCAGACCTTTAACTGTGAAAAAAATGAGCATTAGCGAAATTAAAATTTCTCATTTCTCTTTGTACTAACGTACATGCAGTAAGATATGGTAAACAAAGTGATCTGATTTTATTTAAATTCCATGGCAGTTCTACAGATCTAATCGATATCATCAGCACCTTTCTGATCTCAGTAAAAGTTGCAACGATAGCTATTGTTTCCTAGGACCATAAAACTAAAAAAAAAAACTCCAGTGTGATCATTTAAATCAGGTTTTGAGTAATCCGCGTAAATATATATCCACGAAATGATTAACACTATTCATCGTTTATAGTATCAGTGTATTTCCTAATATTTATTCATGTATTCATGTTAAATAATTTTATCGCAAAACAAGTAATTTCTGATTAAGAAAACCTATATTGCAGTATGTCAAGCATTCAGTCTAAATGCAATATGGTATTTCGTCAAAACTCTAGGTATAGGTGTGAAGTATAGATCTTGTATTTATGCAATAGTATTCTCTTTGATGTTTCCTTCGGGTTGGCAAGAAAATATATATATAGAATAGAAGTTCTCATATCACAAATGATAAGAAAATTGTGTGAAGTTTCGAAGACCAAACTTTTAACCTCTTCTACTGTTTTGAAAGAACATTTTAATTTCTCAACAATTTTTCTTGCTTTTAATACCGAAGGAAAAAAATGACAACAGAAAGACTTTTGATCTTGTAGTCAGTATTCATGGTCAACCAAGAAAAAAATATGGAGGAATATTTTATGTTCTACAGTTTAAGAAGCTGGGATAATAATGTCGGTTTCGTACATACGAACACACATCCATTGTCTAACAAACACATATCAATAAACTTGAAAATATCACACGGAACGATGTGATGATATACTAACGGAAAAAAGAAACGCAAGTTTTTGTCCGGTGGTAAATATTTCAAATGTTTTATGGATGATCATGGCATGGATAGCGTTACGACACACCCTGGCAACGTGCGGCCTCGCATTATCCTGCTGCAACGTAAGGTTTCGCGCTTGGATTAATGGAAGGACATGAGGAATGAGGACCTGATCCCGATATCGGACGGCTGTAAGATTGCCTTGAATAATCACGAGAGGTGTTTTCACGCCAGGAAAAATCCCCTCTCAAACCATAACAGACCTTCCCCCGCATCTGTCGTTTTCTTTAACGCATGCGTCAAAATATCGCTCACCGCGACGTCGACAGCAACGTTTTCGTCCAACTGACCTGTACAACGTGAAACGAGACTCGTCCGTGGATAACACACATCTCCAGCGGGCCAAACTAAACCGATTTGGTGTATGTGCACGCAGCCATTGCATTCGACTTTGACGTCGCCTGGGTGTAAGTTGCGGGCCAACGTAGGGACTTCGTGACCTTAAATTCAACTCCCGTAACCGATTCCTAACTGTTCTTGGACACACACGGCGACCATGAGTGCCTACAATATGACTTACCGTCTCCGTCGCTGTCTGAAATCGGTTACGTAGGTGTGAGAGACGTATGCCCTGATCTTGACGTGGCGTCGTAACGCGTGGACGTCCGCTCCTGGGACGGTCAGCTAATCTTCCGGTGGCCCTGAGACGCCCAACTAATCGAGCTATCGTTGAATCATCGACTCCAAATTGCTGGGCGACGAGACGTTGCGATTGGCCCTGTAGAATTCAGGCAATAGCCCTATCCCTATCAACTTCGGACATTCGCCTTAATCACCTTGGAATGAAATGTTGTGCACTGGATGTGTGCTGTTCAAAACTTGGATTTGGTATGGTTTCAAGTTGTTAGCACGTGGTAGGGCTACGGACGCACGCTTTGTTGGAAAATCTGTTCAAATCGTGCAGCGTCGCCTGTGGTCACGGTTGACCGAATTTAAACCGACACTTGCGTTTCTTTTTTCCGCTAGTATATAATATAGGATAAACAAACATCAGTTTCGGTAAACCTTGTGGACGAGATCGATTAAGATATCAAATATCTGTACATATTAAAAAGAGTGAAATTTACAAATACAATACAAACCTCCTGGTGTCTGACTACCGTATCCTAGCTGGTGATGACGATTAACAGACGAGGTGACGGATGGTGCAAAATTGATACCATAGAACAGAAATATTAGTAGTGAAAATCTCCACATCTTATGAAATTGGGACAGCATTCTGCTCATTACCTGTTTCATCTGACAAATTTTGGACTTATAACTGTGTGTATTGTAAATTTGTTAATGTGATGGATTATATCACCAAGTGCTCGATCACGGACTTTGCCAGTAATTGATGACAAAATTTTCAGAGCACAACTTAATGTAGGCTATAGAAAACAAAACAAAAACAAAAAAGTGAGATCACAAAGTTATCCGTGAAGTGTAAATGTTTTCATCTTTAGTGTTGTTTGTTCTGTCTACAGTTGGAGTTTTTACTTCACTACGCTGTTTCTGTAATGGCCGAACATATGAAAAAGCCGCTACGTCTTTGTAGACTCGTGCCTGGGGCTAGGAATGTTATTCACAATTTAGTCAATGCGTTGGCATTTTAATGTTTTAACAATGTACCTATATGCAGCTTTATATTTGTTTGATGCACTATATACATGTATATGCTAAATATATACCTAACCAATGTTCTTTTGCGCCTACAAGTATATCTACATTATACAAATTCAATCTGCTGTTGTGTCATTACACAATACTATAAAATCAAGAGACTGCCAACATGTCCATGTTGTGTCTCAGTTGGATTGGAATTTTAATATCTTTATTCAAACTTAAAATCGAGTACAAGTATAATGGCTAGGAGATTCACAGTACTGTGCACCTACTTCTCTACAATTATCTGTGGTCGCACCATAGAAACATTTCATTTTCAGCAGGCGGCAAAACTGAAAAATGAAACTGTATATCGTTTATACATCTACACCTTAAAGATATAAGTTAAAAATCCCCCAGTTTGTTTTAACTTTCTCTTGAATCCTAAACGATTAAAAAAATCAGCTCATCAGTATATAAAGTTAGTCCTAAACACAAGCACATCAATAAGTAAACCCGTAAAACAATCTAGGACATTACTTTGTCTTAATTAAATACATAGTTTCAACCATGCACTGTGGTGATAAATGATCAAAATTAAGTATTATTAAATTCCGTCTGAAATCTGTAGTAAGGCAGATGTGCGTTCAAAATCATATACAACGCCATATTGATGTATCATATGTTTATTCTAATAATACATTTCAAAACAATGTTCATTATATCGCAATATAAGCACAAGAATCAATTACTGTTTATATGCATGTGTCTCTATTGAATATGAGATTAGAGACGAGTTTCTGTTTTTTTTTTTATTTTTCCGAGCCCTTGTGATGTAAAAGGAAACACGTGTAAACTCAGTACGTTTCTTTAATGTCATTGAAAATAGCAGCAAATATAAGTTTCTATTTGTAATATCACTTCTGAATTTTCGCAAGAAATGCAAATGACACCATGTTATGACGTCACAACTGAAACAGCGATGCCCCTAAGTCAATAACAGGTCCACTATGTGTCATTACAGGTATGATTTTATCAAATTCATATAACGTGTGTTTTCACACAAATACTAGTTAGATGTAAAAGAAATATAAAACAGAATATACTAAATCCCCTCAGGTAGTTCTTCTGGTGTTGACAATGGCGAGTAAAACACTGGTCATGGTATTTTAATGCCCAGTAACATAGCTGCTCAATGTTTCCTACTCGCTGTACGCTTTCTTCAATCACTTGTCACGAACTTAATGTATTCTGGAACAAAGAATCGTGCGGTATTATATACATTTAAGATTTGTTTTGTTTTACTCCCTACTGATATATGTGGTCAGTTAAGGACGGATCGTAGAATGTTCTAAAACTTAGATTAAACAAACGTAAGATCAATATAAGATTAAAACAAACACGTGTTGTACATATATCACAATTATAGGATTTGTACCAACGCTGTAACCATGATAAATTCAAGCTTTTTAAGGTGAACTCATGTATTAGTGTTTAAGAAATAAGCTCACCCTGGCTACCTTTAGATGTCTGGTTGATTCAGACGTATTTCTATCTTTATAAACTCTACAATTGTAATATTTTGTTCAGAGATATTTTGATTATTCAAATTACTCTTCGATGCTGCAGCAATGAACGCTATGATATTGTCATTAGTGTGTAGGATGTTGTTAAGAAAAATTAAGATCGATAATTCGATATAGATTTAATCAGATGATTAATAGTATGGCTTGTGAGTACCGACATTGTAACAGTACACCAATAATGATACCTTTAATGTCTACACAATAACCGTAAATTTAATTTCTTCATAAATACTACAAATAACTTAAACAAATACCTAAAATATCATAATAAACGGTTGACTGGAGAAAAAGATCCGCGTCGTTCTTATGTAAAAGTAAGTTGTCATAATTGTGTATAGATCGTCACTGTAAGCTGATATGTACATTTATCATCAACATTCATTGGACAACTATGAAAGGTACACGTGAATAAACATGTTTAAGGAATATTTAGTGTTAAAAACCAAACAGCTTAAAATTCCCCAGGCAGACTCTCCTGGTAGTAGCTAGTGTCTCTATCACTTAACACACTTAACAACGGCCTGTCACATTCTGTGAAACTAAAACCTGTAACATGTCCTGGCAATCGAAAAATCCATCACATTCCTTGATCCCTGTTTCTTTTTAGAAATACAAACCTCCTCACGTACTTCTACGTCATAGCTCATTATATTTATAATGAAAACAACCAATGAGAAAAGAGTAAGGTACTTACCCTTACTGCGAATGACTCCACCCGCGCCCATCTCTGTCATTAAGTCCTTGAACTCTTTTTCAGTTAGCCGATACTGCCCTTTATGTACCATGATCTGTTTGAACTCGTCAATGCTTAGCTCTCCATCAGTATCAATTTCATCAAACGCTGCCCTTAAGGTTTTGTCATCTTTAGGTTGTTTTTCGAAAACTACTAGAAATTCTTCATAACTTAAAGAGCCGTTCTCTGCAATTCAATAAGGTAAAAAAAAATAGTGTATTTATATCGTATGTAATAGTGTGTTTACCAAGGACAGAAATATCAGAATCGGCATACTGATATCACCATTTATGTTGTCAGATTTCATGAAAGTGTGAAGAGATATCTTAGTGCTATCCTGCACTTTGACCAGTGTTATGACAAATTAAAGAGTCGTTCTCAACCACGATATCGCATTCTCATTATCACACACAGTGAAAATTGTCATGACCTTTTGTAGAGACTAATTCTCTCTGTCTAGTTAAATTGACCTACATTCTATGTCATGACAAATGCTACTGAGCTACTGTCACTGGAATAGAAGTTCTTATAACACAACCAGTAGAAGATTAGACTGTGACGTTTCGATGACTACACGGTCACCTTCATCTTATAACACAACCAGTAGAAGATTAGAGTGTGACGTTTTGATGATTACACGGTCACCTTCATCTTATAACACAACCAGTAGAAGATTAGAATGTGACGTTTCGATGACTACACGGCCACCTTCATCTTATAACACAACCAGTAGGAGATTAGAGTGTGACGTTTCGATGGTTACACGTCACCTTCATCTTATAACACAACCAGTAGAAGATTAGAGTGTGACGTTTTGATGACATCACTGTCACCTTCATCTTATAACACAACCAGTAGAAGATTAGAGTGTGACGTTTTGATGATTACACGGTCACCTTCATCTTATAACACAACCAGTAGAAGATTAGAGTGTGACGTTTTGATGACTACACGGTCACCTTCATCTTATAACACAACCAGTAGAAGATAAGAATGTGACGTTTTGATGACTACACGGTCACCATCATCTTGTAACACAACCAGTAGAAGATAAGAGTGTGACGTTTCGATGACTACACGGCCACCTTCATCTTGTAACACAACCAGTAGAAGATAAGAGTGTGACGTTTCGATGACTACACGGTCACCTTCATCAGATTAATGTTGTGTTATAAGAACTATATTCAATTGACATAACCACCTATTGTAAATGTTAAATGATAATAATAATAATAATAATAATGATAATAATAATGATGATAATTATTGTAGTAGCCACCGGCATGTTTTGATTTCTCCAGGTGACTTACTATCCTTATCTGCCTGTTCCATGAACGTTTTCATTTCCGATGGTGTTTTTGATACTTTTAATAGGTATAGTAACCTTTTCAGTTCATCTGCGTTTAAAAATTTGCTACCATCCGTGTCAACATGGTTGAATTTTTCCTTCACGTCTGAAATATAAGAGATAAATATTTAAGTATTTATGTCAGGACGAGTTTTATGTGTGTCACCTGTTCTCCATGTCAACAGGATAAAAAAACACACGCGATTTTTTGTCTCGCGTGTCCTCACTTCACCATATTTTCAGGATTAAGCAAATATGTAGAAATACATGATTTAAGTTCCATGAAGAGCTAAATGGAATACTTTAACATTATTCAATTAATAAACAGAATCCAGTATACGGATCTGTTAATTACTTGAGCCGTGTGAAAGGTTACCCATAAAATATGAATATATTTCAGGTTTGGTTATGACAGGTTAACGAGAGAAATAAAGCTGAATACTGAACTTAACAGATAAAAACATGTCAACATAATCATAATCCAAACCCAAATTCAATAAAACTAGGGCAACATATAAACAAAAGAAAGATGTACTCGGAGGCTCCTTAAAAACATAAGGAAATGAAGATCAAGTATTTAACAAAGAGATACTCATTGATTGACTAAGTGAAGATCAGAATGCAAATCTGTGATTGGATGGTTTTATATAGAGAAATTGAGGCAGGGGGGGAGAGAGAGAGAGAGAGAGAGAGAGAGAGAGAGAGAGAGAGAGAGAGAGAGAGAGAGAGAGAGAGAGAGAGAGAGAGAGAGAGAGAGAGAGAGAGTATAGAGAGAGGGGGAGCGGGAGAGAGAGAGAGAGGGAGAGATAGAGGGGAAGGGAGGGAGGTAGATAGAGAGGGAGAGAGAGAGGGAGAGTAGGAGGTAGAGAGAGAGAGAGAGAGAGAGAGAGAGAGAGAGAGAGAGAGAGAGAGAGATCTGTGTTAATTGTACACTCACCATTCCTCTCTGCCTCGCTTAGTGTTGACTGAAAACATAAAAGATATAACATTAATGGGTCTGTGAGGAAAGAATTGTATGTTACAAATTTTAGTAGTTATATCTCCAAATAACCAAAATTCCTAACGTAAAAAAATATTGAAATTTAGAGTCTAGATATAAACCAATCTCAAATATAAGCCTTACTTGGTCTGCAGTTACACACGTCTTGAAAGTTAGGCTAAATGTATTCCAGTCACAAATATAAGCCTTACTTGGTCTGCAGTAAAAATATCTTGAAATTTACTATCTAAAATAATATCAATAACAAGCTTGAAGCAGTAGATAAGCCACGATTGAAGGAAACACTGTCAACACCAAACTGGTAAAAGATCCTATCCTTTCATTTCCATTATCTTTCTGTTTCTATCATTTATCTTTCCGTATCCATGGCAACCAGTATTTCAAAAACGAAATCATTACAACGGAAACAACGGAAAGACATTAATGAATATGCACGAGAAAAGATATATGACAAGAGAAAAAAACTAAAACAGTAAAATTTTCTGACACACTTTTCTGGACGTACAGTATACCGCCAAACAGTAAGTGTATTTACCTGATCGTTCACCAACTGGTTAACCTGTAATCAGTATCAAAATGAAAAAAAAACACCCAGACATACTGATCGTCCTGTTACGCACTATTTTTGGTGCGTAGTTAAACTAACCATGGGGTCGATAACATACCACTTCGCTTTATCATTATTTTTTTTTTAAATATGACAGTTGAGGGACAGATAAACTTGCTCCACAGTAGTACAAACTAACTCTCACTCCTTCGTGAATTTTGTTCCGAAAGTAGACGAGACAGCGTCACCACACAGTAATAATCAAGATCTTGAACGCTCACAGCTTTAAAGACATTGTCCCAATTTATATTGTATTGAATGGAAATCCAATAAAAAGATATAAAACGCACGTGTAATACGCGCTACATTGATTGTTTTTTATTGTTTGTTTTTTTGTTGTTTGTTTTTTTGTTGTTTGTTTTTTTGTGGTTTTTTCCCTCTACGGTCTCCAGTTCAGCACTGCTTCACTGTACATTCATATAACCGATAAATCTGTAATATCGATCCCTCAAAGGATCGATTTTGGGTTTTCGATATCAGTTTCTGAAAACAATAATTTTGTACGATGATAAATTTAAGGGGTAGGTAAAACAATCGAAAGGATAAATTAGAACTAAGAAAGCCAGTTGATGGAATAAAGCTGATGTATAAATTGTATGGTACTGAACATCCGTATCGTTCTACATGTTCCATACATAAGAATATCACCGATATGCGTTCATTGTGGCTTGAAGGTTAGATCTATGCTTTTCAATCGCTATATTTATTGATATCTTGGAATGTTTCCAGAAGTGCTGTAGGGGTGAGTGATCAGGGTAACGTGTGAAATAATTGCGATCAGGTGTTATGAATGGAGACAAAAAATTCCCACTATTACACTGTGCCAAGCCTTTTTTGAAACATCAGAAAAACTGTTAAACAGCCGTGAAATATTGTCAAAAGACCCGCATGGAAACCCGAAGACAATGGACAAAAATGTATAGAATGTGTTTACTTGTCATATAATTCATTTGATGATACAACGTTGGAAATTCTTGATAGTGCTGAGAACAAAATTTCATATCACTTACAGGGCAGATAGCTGTATCTACCAGGGCAGATATCACTTACAGGGCAGATAGCTGTATCTACCAGGGCAGATATCACTTACGGGGCAGATAGCTGTATCTACCAGGGCAGATATCACTTACAGGGCAGATAGCTGTATCTACCAGGGCAGACATCACTTACAGGGCAGATAGCTGTATCTCCAGGGCAGATATCACTTACAGGGAAGATAGCTGTATCGACCAGGGCAGATATCACTTACGGGGCAGATAGCTGTATCTACCAGGGCAGATATCACTTACAGGGCAGATAGCTGTATCTACCAGGGCAGCAGTGGAAACTACATCTTGAGAAAACCATTTTTTATAGAAGGTTGAAGAAGCGGCAAATTCGTTTCGTAAACATTATCTGTAATGGAACTATATGTAAGGTCTTTAGCTTGAAATACCTCGTCAAATAATGTCACATTTATCTACCAATCATCACAAAATTTCTCAAATCAAAATATAAGTAAATAACCTATATTCGAAGGATCAAATCCCTTTCCTATAGATAACACAGAATAGTGTTAGATATAATCTCGCTTGATTATTACAGCCTAAAATGCCTGACAATTATTAAAATTCGTTTTTTTATTGAATTAGTTGACAAAAGAACATTTGATCGAGCAGAAAACATTTCGGGAGACAAATAATTTATTGTTACTTCTACCTATTTCTGAGAAGGCATTGCAAGATCGATTTGTTTTTCTTCAATTTTCATGATTACAAGAATTTACCAGAAAAATACTGTTATTTACGGAAACTGGAAACTATATACAGTAATATGTACAATGAAGAACTCAACTTACCATCTTCCTTGACACGAAAAGTAGTTCTCCTTTGGAAACTAAAACACAGTGAAATATGCTCAATTGATTAAAGTCTTATGAAGCATAATCATTGAATCTTTCCACCAGAATACCAGCCTTCTCGTTGTTAAAACAGTCACCATAAACATTAGTATAATAACTCTGTATATCTATTGTAAATAACTGAATGCCTAAAATACATACACAGATACCTTCAGATCAATGAACTTCGTGTCCTGATAACAATCACACGGACGCTTAAACAGTACACATATATACACTTATATACACACCTTATACTACCCCGGTCCCTCTACATACACACCTTACACTACCCCAGTCCCTCTACATACACACCTTATACTACCCCGGTCCCTCTACATACACACCTTATACTACCCCGGTCCCTCTACATACACACCTTATACTACCCCGGTCCCTCTACATACACACCTTATACTACCCCGGTCCCTCTACATACACACCTTATCATATGTTTGCTGCTAAACTACCAATCAAAGTTATCACATTTGCTTCAGATTTGCAGAATATAAATTGTCAAAGATAAATGATATATGTGATAATTATAAGATAATAACAAAATAGGATTCTGCTAATTTATAGCAGTAGAAACAGATTTATTGTCCCTCTCTTGTTATCTGCTTGAGACATTGCAAATAATGTCATCTGCTGGAAAAAGTGTAATCTTCTACTGCCTGAAAATGAAAACCCCCAACACTATTAAGGGCATCTACTGAGAGATTTTGAGACAGCACTGCTTCTTGCCAAAGTTCTTTATGTCATAAATACATAAGCTACTGAGAAAGGTCATAAAAAGCATAGTCCGCCCAATGCGAAGAGGAGCAGGAGACGACCTTAGAACTCAGTGTAGACGCTGGTCTTCCTCGTAACTGTCGGTGTCGTATTTTTTTTTAAAACATATTGACAAAATTCTTCATTGCAATTTGATTATTTGTTGTTTTGTAATTTTGATGTGTCACATAATCGTATTTTGCCCGAGTAATAATCTTTAATCATTATCTAAATGTCGGATTACGTTTATACGCAATCCATTAGACTTGCACAAGTTCTAGTATCAGCAGATTTCGATTTGCTCAAAATATTGAAAACAGAAATATAATCATTGAATCTTGCTTTTGTCGATTTCATGGGGTAATGAACTGAGTTGCTCTTGAGACAAATTTAACATGGACTGCTTTGCACTTAATTAAATTTGTCTCGAGAGTAACTCAATTCATCACTCCGTGAAATCGACAAAAACCAAGATTCAATACATAGTTAAAACAGACAACTATGTATGAGGGTTTGAAAAATTATTTGAAACTATCAGGAAAAATTATCTGAAACTATCAGGAACACTGGACAAGATTTACACCGACAGGAAGTGTCAGAACTCTTGTTGCCCCTTACGTTCATCAAAATTTTTTTTATACAAGTGACAATTTAATAGGGTACACAGAGTTATGATATGAACACTGAATTAAGGTTCTTTTTTCTATTTATACTGAACATATTTCAGTGATGGCATACAGTACCTGTGTAATCGACCTTTATCTGAAAATCAAATTTTAACTGCTTAATATAACAAGTTATAAATCAATACTCGTTTATCGTTAATTCTCTCGTATTATTGGTAAGCAATACGGATATGTTTTTAAATTTATATATTGTATTTCTCAGTTTCCTTGTGAAGCAAATCACATTTCGATATACCATTCAGAGTTTTGTTGTAATTATGTACAGCAAACAGTTTGGCCAATATGATAATCCGGCCTCCTCCTCTACTGGAACATCTAGGTAGGATGATCCCTTTGCCCCCACTGCTGTAAGTTTCTGTTTTCAGAAGATTAAAGAAATACTGCTACGGTTGTCAGTTTTCTACTGCTTGCAATCTTCATGTAGCTTATGACTGACATACTGGTAAACAGTAATAATCAAATCTTTTCTTGCAAATAAATCGTATAATGAGTTTGATGGTTAGATTTTCTATTTACAAACTGACCATTCTATGACGACATGTTTGGAAGTAGTAGGTGATAGCTTTGTAAGAGAATGTTTCCCGTCTGACTTTTTGAACGCCACTGTCTTGGCTGTTCATTTCTGAGACTGATGTAGTTGTTAACGACCTGAAGCCAACATGTGTAATGTGTAGTCCTCTGTTTAATATGTAGTTGTACGATTATCGATCAATATCGATTAATGATCAATATGTTCATTCCTCTACCTCATAGTTTGGTTGTGAGATTATCCACATGAACATCAACATGTTTGATGTTTATTCCTGTGACTGGTGGTGTGGTTGATGCTAACCTATTTGTTACTTTAAGAACGAAACTTTGTTTAAAATGACCAAATTTTACCAGACGAATTCCGCTGATAAAAAAACCCGCCTACATCTCTAGAATATATACTGCCTTCATATCTTGTAGTTCTATAGTCTCCATACAGGTATTCTGTTTTTCCCTCAATTGAATTTGAATTAAGTTTTTCTTTTAATTTAAATATTTCATTCCTATGTAAAGCATTTTATTGGCTGCCTTACACGACAATATCCTGTTTAACTATAAAACAGTGTTATGATATAAAACATTTATATTCATTGGAGTTATCGCCCCTTAGCATCGAACATAAGCTTTGTATAATAGAAATGACCAACTCCAAAACAGACACCTGCGAATGATTGATAACAAATCAATATTTCTACTAGAGTATATACGTTAAAATCACAAATATAAATAATGATAACATATACATCACGCATTGAAAATACTATGTCTGGATAGTGTTACAATTTTACCTGTAATCTAAAAGTTTATTGTATATAGATATCGGAATAATTTAAGTCTACCAATGTCTGCGTGTGATAATAGTTTATTTATTGTAGAGTGTATGAAGTGTGTGACATGCTCACTTCATGAGTTACTTCCCTTTAGCTTTTGTGTTAATCTGATATAGTTTGTGTTTAATTTTTTTTTCAAACGCCACACTAATTCATGAATTTGTTTATCACGGTTTATTCCACTTTTGTTATTTGATGGGGACATGTTATATAGGATTCACCTGTAATTCTATCTTAGGTCATCTTATCATCAAAATAAATATACAAATCACATATATTATAGCAATGGCACCAGTAGAAACATAAGTTTACGATATGATGATAAATAAAAACAAATTGATTGACTGATGATATGTTCTCGATGTTGAAGGTATACAGCAGACACTTTATAGTGTACATATACTGTTAATGATAGGTGTAGTCACTGTATATTTGTATTGCTGAATCCTATTCATAAGATACGATATGTTTTGTAAATAGTTTACAACCTAAAGAGAAACAGTTACCCACAGAAAATTACGTTTGTTTACTTTGTTTAATGAAGGCGATTTTAAGTAAACAGTAAATAATGTTATTATCCAAGTTGTATTGACGTGAATCAAACATGATAAAAATAAACAATTAATTGTCAATCTCATCCACATCCATTCTTTAGATTCCAATCGCCCAGCTGTATACAGTATGCTTGATATATCATCAGTCGAGGGGTCTCATACGTATACTGTTAAATTTTCATATCCCTCTCTGGAAGATAAAGAAGAACATATCCTTTATTTTTCCTTAACTCATAATTATGCAAATTAGCAATTAATATAACTAATTAACTCATTAGTGTTAATTGGCAAATTAGTGTTACTTTAATTACCGATTCCCTGTATCATTAAACATTCAGAGGAACATGAGGAATAATTATCGTTGTTCATGTCATCAAATTACAGGTGATAATTATTGCGGTAAACTGAAATACGGACATATTGTGACAACAGATATGTATATTTTCTGTTACATACATGTGTATGTGGTAGATATCATTGATTAGCAGTCGTTAGTATACATCGGCATGAATCATGGGAGTACGAAAATATTCAAATACCGCATTTCTTAATTTATATTGTCTTACCTCTCCCTAGGTATGCATCATTTTCACAAATTCTGTAATATAAAAATAAATATATGCATCAGAAGGGAAATAACTCTAGATATTTTAACTTCCTCGGTTGTTTACAGGTAGAAATAATGCTATCTATACATCGTACAATACACCGATCATATTTTAAAGACATAATCTTCCTTTTTTTCATTGCCGATGACCTTCAAATTTAATAAATATGTCATCCTACACTTAATGTGATATACTCAAGTTATGAGATTGTTGTCCATATACAAACACTTCTTAAATTTGAAATCTGAATCTGAGTTCCTTTTAAAATTGTAATAATGATACTTTGGAATGAAATTGTTTACACAACTGTATTTAAATGAAGATGCGCCTGTTGTACGACATCAGATGTCAAACATATTAATGCTAATTTATATACAACCCATGACTTACTAAAGTAACACGAATCATAAAAATCAACCGGTTTCATATCAAGTGGCAATCATACCTTCATAATTGACTTGACCATCTTTATCGATATCCGCCTCTCGTATCATTTCTTCCACCTCCTCATCCGTCAGCTTCTCCCCGAGGTTTGTCATCACGTGGCGTAGTTCTGCAGCACCGATAAACCCATTTCCATTAGAATCAAACACTCTGAAGGCCTCTTTTAATTCTGCATCGCTGTCATCATCAAATATCTTTCTTGACATCATAGTTAAAAACTCTGGAAAATCTATCGTGCCGTTTCCTGCAAAAGGGATATCAAGAATGAAAAGTGCGATGTGTTGAAGTCTTGGCGCTTGTATTGCATAAATAAAAGAATTGACTTCATAAAAAACGCATTACAAATTCACATCTGTTTAAAAATTATGCAAAACATACACATACTTAAACGACACACAATTGTGTTTTCAATCTTGAAACATATCACACTTTAAGTTTAAAATGTTGCATGCTTCTGTTGAGCTGAAAACAACATAAAGGATGTGCTGGAAATAATTCGTTTTAAGGTAGAATTCAAATCTAGATTATATTTATAATGAAATGTATTTATCTTCCAACATTTACGAAACAAGCTTTAA
Organism: Ylistrum balloti; assembly: GCF_031769215.1. NCBI lineage: Eukaryota > Metazoa > Mollusca > Bivalvia > Pectinida > Pectinidae > Ylistrum > Ylistrum balloti. The sequence continues at coordinate 15,097 of NW_026782211.1, forward strand.
GCATATATCAAACCCGGACGCCAAGGTGAAAGGCGAACAGGATATCATTGCGCCACCTCACCACCCAAATCTAAAATGCTTTAAAATACTGAAAGAACATATGCAATTATTATTAAAAAATATATATTCAGTCATTCAAGTACCCATTGAAGTAAAGCTTGTCTTCATTGGTAGGTAACAATAGTTTCACATCATATTTTGGTGGAATAAAAGCATATTATAACCATTGTATGATATGACCGTCACATCTGCTGTAAAAATTGGATTTCTAACCCCTATGATTAAGATTCTAGCAGAATACTTTACCAATACTCCATTTTTGTACTTAAGTTTTCAATAATTACCATCAGTATCCACTTCATTGATCATATCTTGTAGTTCGGCTTCTGTTGGATTCTGTCCAAGGGACCTCATCACTGTCCCTAACTCTTTAGAAGATACAAAACCGTCTCCATCTTTATCGAACAAGCTGAAGGCTTACATAATATTTATATATAGGTGTATAGGTGTATGTATATAGGTGTATGTATATAGGTGTATAGGTGTGTGTATATAGGTACATTGTATATGGATTAAAAATATATGTATATAGTACAGCATATAGGTGTATGTATATAGGTATATATTGTGATGTAATGTCAGTATATATGTTGATGATACATAATATTTATATATAGGTGTATAGGTGTATGTATATAGGTACATTGTATATAGGTGTATGTATATAGGTATATAGGTGTATAGGTGTATGTATATAGGTATATAGGTATATAGGTGTATGTATATAGGTATATAGGTGTATAGGTATATAGGTATATGAAAAAGACGTACATATATTATATAGGTATATGTATATAGGTGTATGTATATAGGTACATTGTATATAGGTATATAGGTGTATGTATATAGGTGTATGTATATAGGTATATAGGTGTATGTATATGGTATATATTGTATATTTAGATGTAATACAAAGATCAAGTAAATACAGCTTGATGAGTTTATTAACGTCTTTAACCAGAATGATGATCATTATAAAGAAAAGTAATACATTACCTTCAATATGCTGTTCTGTCATTTGATCTGCCTGTAAGGGAATTAAACAATTATAGTAAGTTAATATGACGTTTATTTCATATTAATAAATAGGTTTTCCAAATCCTGATAAGTCTTATAATAGATTAATTATATAACAATGCTCACACGTTTACACGCATACAAACTGTAAATTCCATCCACGCATACAAACATAAAAGATTAAAGAAACACTCACATAAAAGAATTAATCAATTATATATAATTGTAGTCAAAGCAATGTTTACATCAAAACAATAGAGATACATTCAGCGTGACCTCACAATACTTATCATGTAGTGGCTGTGAAATAACTGACACTATTATAAAAACAGTATTTAAACACAAAAGATATTTTTGTTCCAAGAAATCAGAAAGGCTACTTGACTCCCTTTGATATCACGACAGAGGAACTATTTTACGACTTCATGTTTTATTTTAGGAGACAAGAATAACTCTCTTGATGATTTGTATTCAAATGAAAAAAACGTATTTCTATTGTAAATTTATATTGAATTATAGCTCCATGTGTGATTCCACTTTTCGCTATCTGTAAGACGTAATCTTTGACATGTGTAGCTCCACATGTCGTCAAAAATGTTATCAACATATTTCTTCTTATTACAAGTAGTGTTGAAGGTCAACACTGTTTAATTAACGATCTAAATATGACAATATCATTTAAATTAACATATGTTATGAAATATAAACAGAATGCTTACCATATTTATTGTGGAGACGGCTTCCGCTCAATGCGCAAACAGGATAAATATTTGTACAGGTTAGCGCATGGTTCAGTTGTTTGTGTTAACCTCGACATCTTCCGTTTAAAACATGTTTTGATTTGCAGCAAAGTTACACATTGGGTTTGGTGTCGCTACGGTATACTGGCGATATGAAGACATTGTTTCGATAGCCACTCAATGAGAACGCCTTAAGGTCGATCGGGTTGTTGTTAAAATGTACCAAAGTCCGTGTATTTTATAAACCAGAACAGCCTCATGGCATCTCATATTTCTAATGCATATAGGAAACGACATTTAACATAGATGAAACATTTCTAAAAAAAACGATAAAAACTCATCACACAGCCGATCCTCTTCTGACAAATGCATGTTATTTAAAAGTAAAGTCAGTTGAAATTTTCGGACAAGGAAAAAAATAACCCCGATTTTATTCAGTAAACCGTTACCAGTGATAGAGTCAATACTATTATAATAACTAGTTATGCCTATGGTGTTTAAAACAAGAGAATTATATTGAACGTATATTCAATCTGACACATCATTCGCCTTAAATCAGACACAGGGGTCGTCATGTATAATTTGGATAATGCATTATGTCCAACTGTTTGATATGCAAATAAGTTATTAAGCTTAATTGAATTTAAATATTCCTACTGTAGAGTTCAACGAAGCTACATGTCAAAACCTTTTTATTAAAAACAATGTTTAGCTTGTTTTAAACCTCACGTGTCCATGAGACACGTTTCCGTACATCAACACATAAATGATTATAAATGTATTGTTATTCTTGTTCCAAATAGATAAACGGATTAAAGATCCCCTACTTGTAGCTGAACGCGTACCAGCTCGACCCTAATGATCTATTTGAAAGGGTAGTTTAGTTTGTTCATTTATCATTGCCTGCTATCTTCATGGTCTGTGACTGTTTGTGAGAGAACAATATTGGTATGGTAGGGCCATCAGCGTGGAATCTATACGGGTGTCATAGAAGGAAAGACAAAACAACCTTAACCTCGGTGGAACATGCCGTCTCCGCATGATCAGATACTCTACCTTATATTTCGTCGTTCATATCAAATTCGGATGTCTTTATCTACTTCGTCTCTGCTCGTTATACGTATAACAATTATAATGTACAGTAACACTTAATCATATTTTGTTTATTGTTTAAAGTTTATAGTTCCGCTTCCAGTATGTAGTATGAACTTTTTTTTGGATTAGAGTCACGTGTTTATTATAGAAAGCACAAAATCGTTAGTCTTGAGAATGACTTATCAATAACATTTTACAACAATTGCGAACAGGCTATCATAGATCACACAAATCACTCTTGTTGGCCGTGGGGGACTTACTGTAGGAGGAAACCGGAGTATCCGGGAAAACCCACGTGGTATCGCAGGTTACCCCCTACCTTTTCACTTACGCTCGGAAATCGAACCTCAGACGTCTTAGTGAAAGGCAAGTGCACTACTAGGCCACCAAAATACGTACTTCCAGGGTTTCCATGTGATTCAGTGTTGTTTCTTTTCTCCCGTCTTTCGTCGAATTTGAGCCCAGGTTAAACTTTTCTGATTTTTTGTTTGTTTGTTTATTTGTATATTTTTTTTGTTTATTTGTATTATTCATAACATATGTTATGTATGTATTCACATATAAGATCTTACCTTTATGTCCATTACCTTATCATATCGGATTTTGGAAACGATTCTAAGAATTTTCTGAATCTCGGTAAAATATAACATTGGTGACAAGTGTCATAAATTTCCTTTGAAACTAAAAAAGTTTGTAAAACCTCAACAGAGTCCATCAGTAAAATATCACAATGGTATATGCATTGAATAACACAACAATTTTGTTGTGAATAGACAAACGGTACTATACTGATATACCTTAGTTCAGTATTAGGCCCCACGGCTAATACATACTGAAAGGTACTATTCAACTGTATGTCTCTTACAGTGGAGCGAGACAATAACTCTCGTCTAGAAATATGAAAGGCTTATCAATGTCTACATCCAGGATATTGAAATCACCCTGAGTATCCTGAAACGTCTGTTATAAATGTTACAGTTTTTTCCAAGACGTCTTTATATGTATGTCACCTGCCACAAGCATAGACTAAGCTGTCATAACAGCGACTTTCTAATATTTCAGACACGGACCTAAACTCATGTTTGACGTTTCGCTTGCTCAATTATACAGAGATGCTCGCTCAATAATACAAAGAAGGTCAAACAATGATACAAAGACGGTCAAACAATGATACAGACACGCTTAAACAAGTACACAGCCACGTTCAAACAATTACAAAGGCACGCTCAAACAATTACACAGACAAGCTCAAACAATTACACAACCACGCTCAAACAATTACACAGCCACGCTCAAACAATTACACAGCCACGTTCAAACAATAAACACAACCACGTTCAAACAATTACACAGACACGCTCTAACAATTATACAGCCACGCTCAAACAATTACACAGACGCGCTCAAACAATTACACAGACACGCTCTAACAATTATACAGCCACGCTCAAACAATTACACAGCCACGCTCAAACAATTACACAGGCACGCTCAAACAATTACACAGTCACGCTCTAACAATTATACAGACACGCTCAAACAATTACACAGATAAGCTCAAACAATTACACAACCACGCTCAAACAATTACACAGCCACGCTCAAACAATTACACAGATAGGCTCAAACAATTACACAGGCTCGCTCAAACAATTACACAGCCACGCTCTAACAATTATACAGCCACGCTCAAACAATTACACAGACAAGCTCAAACAATTACACAGGCACGCTCAAACAATTACACAGCCACGCTCTAACAATTACACAACCACGCTCAAACAATGACACAGACAAGCTCAAACAATTACACAGCCACGCTCAAACAATTACACAGACGCGCTCTAACAATTACACATACCCGCTCTAACAAGTACACAGACACGCCCAAACGATGACACAGAGCAATTTATCAGATGTGACTGGATGATGATGCTGTTTTTCATGTTGACATTTGTTAAACAAATACAACAAGGACACTTTTACATTATGAAAGTATACTGACTTTATATAAACAACATATAAATAAAATATGAGAATGATTCATGAGTATTCACAGTATATACTTGACCTGCTTCAAAGGCTTCTGTGTTCCTTTAACCAATTTCAAAACACACTTGTATGATAAAATATGTACAAATGAAGATTTCCAATGGATACTGGTTTTAAAACTCTGCTACTTAAATAGCAATCAATATGATATAGAAAATCCAGAACACCTTAACACTAGACATTCCTTAAATGGCCTTGATGTCCATCATTTTGATCGTTACGGTATACGATGGACGAATGCCGTATTATATAATCAACATCGTTATTGAGCGTTGGGTGTTTAGTAAGCATTTCTTAAATACCAATTTGTATCATGGCTGACGTCTGTTTTAAATCCAAGTTTGTCCATAGATTCACACACGTATTCGTAGTCCTGGCATTAGTCCTGTTTATCTGGACGGGTCAGTTCCTCAGGTCTATAAATAGAAGAAATGTAAGTAGCATGATTAAATAACGATATATTTCGTGGAAGTCAGTTTTAATGCTTTTTTTTCCCAAAAATATACAATTTCGTGGTCAGTTGATTTCACAGATAAATAAATCTTAATCAGCTTAATCATATTCATTTTAAACAGATTTTTGACATTTGAATTTGTGGATTAAAAGTTTCCTCGAAATCAACGAAAATAAATCCCCCAGGAAAATTTTTAATTTTACATTAATTTATAATTGTTAAGTGTATGCTTATACTGCCCGTCCATATATTCAAAGAAATAGATATTTCACGTTTATTTCGATTTGATCAGTGTCGTAGCATCTGCGCATGCTCAGTCATATAGGACAAAAATAGTGTTGTCATGATACCGAAGGCGTCTTTAAGAAAATGTGTCACGATATTTATCACGCCATGTCGACTTAATAAGACGCCTTAACACGATATTACATGTTTCATGACAGGTCGTGTTACCATGACGACTCGTAGCGATAAATTACCATGCCAACACAAGTAGGTGGCAGTTGCATGCAACCACAGAAATGAAACAACAAATAAACAAATGTAAAAGAGCTTCAGTTTTATGTCAATCACAAGTTTTAATAGACTTACAACATCCATGATTATACCTCAGGGAACATGGTTTTATATACATATGTACAATATACACACTCTGATGTCACTCTGCTGTCCATTTAAAGGTTCATTTAATTGTTATATGTGTACATTATCATTGTACTTTCGGGTACCTATAAGCCTCAGATATTTTGTTTCACAAATAAATTGAACAATGAATATGTATGAGCGGGTGAGTGTATGCTCGTTCGTGCGTGTGTGTGTGTGTGTGTGTGTGTGTGTGTGTGTGTGTGTGTGTGTGTGTGTGTGTGTGTGTGTGTGTGTGTGTGTGTGTGTGTGTGTGTGTGTGTGTGTGTGTGAGGGTGTGTGTGTGTGTGAGGGTGGGTGTGTGTGTGTGCGAGTGTAAGCGTAAATGAGTGGAAGTACATATATATGTATTGTATTACATATGTTTATGTATTTGTATTGCTTTTGTGCCTATGAGTCGTATGGCTCACAGCAAATAAAGAATCTGAAGTTCAGCGTTTCCCTTGAGCGATTGTCGGAGGAAAACTCAATGGGGACAACAAATGTGACGTCATTGTGGAAACAGGCCCCAACCCCTGAGAGCTTGTTTCAAACCAATGTTCCAGGGTGAGTGGTCTAAAGCTAGTTATACAGTCACTGAATTGGGTCACTGAATTGGACTGAATTGGGTCACTGAATTAGGTCACTTACGTGATCTAGGTGTTAACATGAACACAGATTATCATATGTTTATAAAAAATAGCACACGTTTGTGTCAGAATACCGAGATATCCATTAGCTGTAAGGTGTATGTATAACAAATCGTGCTTTTATTTTTCTGCAGAAATCAACTACCTCGTATATTTGTATAACGCTCCCGCACACTTTGGATAAAAAACTTCATACCAGCTTCAAAGCACGCTCAAAAGACAAATAAACAGATGATTAAAAAAACCAAAATGTTGATAATATAAAACGTTGAGGCAATATGTAAGTTTGGTGAAAATCGCCTGTCACTAGCAGTCAGTATTTTCTTCATTAATGTTGATAATTTTAGGGACAGAAGAATTTTTGAATTAAAAATGGAGTATAAAAAGAATCAATGGATTTGTTTCAGACTAGATTACAATGAAAAGACTTACGTCGGTTTCTTTATGAACCTGCCATCATTTTCGCAAATTCTGCAATATTAAACAAAACAAATCCATTACGTCACTTATATACAGCGTATAAGAACATACGTCATAGTTGGAAGGGTCACGTGTGTTACATCTACTTTGTTTGACCATATATGGAATTACCGGTTTTATTTGAGCAATTAAATCAGAAAAAACATATGATCTATGACAATAAGTATATTGACTGTACTTTACTTTTGTGATAAGACAAACATTATTTACCTTCATAATTAATTTTTCCGTCCCCATCAACATCTGCCTCCTGAATCATAGAGTTTATTTCTTCATTGGTGAGTTTCTCGCCGAGGTTAGTCATTGCATCGCGCAGTTCATCGTGTGTGATATACCCGTTACCGTCGTCATCAAATATTTTAAACGCTTCTTTAAGTTCTGCCATTTGAGTTTCCGAACTTATATCCTTTGTATATCCTTCCATCATTTTAAGGAATTCCTGAAAGTCGAGCTTGCCGTTTCCTGTGTAAATTTTTTATTTCGTTTAACATATATTTCTTCGATGATCTTGTTTATGCATGTTTAAAGAAATCATGTGCAGTTCCCATGTCACGGTTCAAAGCATCTTTATACATTCAAAACTAACATTAATATAAAATAGCATTCGCCTCTCATTAATTAAGTATTGCAATGAAGATACCTGTATATTTACCGCATCGATTACGTATCATATGTGTAAACATTTCATATTAATTCTATCGCTGGTAACTACTTGGAAGAAGATCGAAACTTACTATCGATGTCAGAATTGTTAATGATATCTAATAGATCAGCATCCGTTGGATTCTTTCCCATCTGTCGCAGAATTGTACCGAGTTCCATCGCGTCGATCACACCGTCCATGTTTTTGTCGAAAAGAGAGAACACGTCTTTGTATTCTGGAATGTGAATCAAGAAATGTCAGGGGGTGTACCAAATGAAATGTTCTTATAACACAACCAGTAGAAGATTAGAGTGTGACGTTTCGATGACTACACGGTCACCATCATCTATAACACAACCAGTAGAAGATTTGAGTGTGACGTTTCGATGACTACACGGTCACCATCATCTTATAACACAACCAGTAGAAGATTTGAGTGTGACGTTTCGATGACTACACGGTCACCATCATCTTATAACACAACCAGTAGAAGATAAGAGTGTGACGTTTCGATGACTACACGGTCACCTTCATCTTATAACACAACCAGTAGAAGATAAGAGTGTGACGTTTCGATGACTACATAGTCACCTTCATCTTATAACACAACCAGTAGAAGATTAGAGTACCTTGATAATCTATTTTTATGATCCTTAAAGGATCTAATGCATTTCCGAATATACTCGTGACGTTATATTGTTTGATAACCGAGATCCATGGACTTTACAATGCCTCCAATAGGAATCTAACCTGGGATTTCCAGCTTGCCAATCTTATCCTGAATCGATCGAGCTAAAGATGAAATATCTCTTGCCGAACGGTATATAACGACCAACGTTAATCAGGTTCCAATCACAAAAACCAATGTGTAACATACAGGTTATTTACATAACAAAGACAACAATGTGTAACATACAGGTTATTTACATAACAAAGACATAATGTGTAACATACAGGTTATTTACATAACAAAGACAACAATGTGTAACATACAGGTTATTTACATAACAAAGACATAATGTGTAACATACAGGTTATTTACATAACAAAGACAACAATGTGTAAGATACAGGTTATTTACATAACAAAGACAACAATGTGTAACATACAGGTTATTTACATAACAAAGACAACAATGTGTAACATCCCTGACACCTGTGTAACAAACACAAGAGCAATTGACATCCCTGCCATCTGTGACACAAACACAAGAGCGAGTGACATCCCTGTAATTTGTGTAACAAACACAAGAGCGGGTGACATCTTTGCCATCTGTGTAACAGACACAAGAGCGGGAGACATCCCTGTCATCTGTGTAACAAACACAACCTCGGGTGACATCCCTGTCATCTGTGTAACAGACACAAGAGCGAGTGACATCCCTGTAATTTGTGTAACAAACACAAGAGCGGGTGACATCTTTGCCATCTGTGTAACAAACACAAGAGCAATTGACATCCCTGCCATCTGTGACACAAACACAAGAGCGGGAGACATCCCTGTCATCTGTGTAACAAACACAACCTCGGGTGACATCCCTGTCATCTGTGTAACAGACACAAGAGCGAGTGACATCCCTGTCATCTGTGTAACAAACACAAGAGCAATTGACATCCCTGCCATCTGTGTAACAAACACAAGAGCGAGTGACATCCCTGTCATTTGTGTAACAAACACAAGAGCCAATGACATATTTGCCATCTGTGTAACAAACACAACCTCGAGTGACATCCCTGCCATCTGTGTAACAAACACAACCTCGGGTAGTGACATCCCTGTCATCTGTGTAACAAACACAAGAGCAATTGACATCCCTGCCATCTGTGACACAAACACAAGAGCGGGAGACATCCCTGTCATCTGTGTAACAAACACAACCTCGGGTGACATCCCTGTCATCTGTGTAACAGACACAAGAGCGAGTGACATCCCTGTCATCTGTGTAACATACACAAGAGCAATTGACATCCCTGCCATCTGTGTAACAAACACAAGAGCGAGTGACATCCCTGTCATTTGTGTAACAATCACAAGAGCCAATGACATATTTGCCATCTGTGTAACAAACACAACCTCGAGTGACATCCCTGCCATCTGTGTAACAAACACAACCTCGGGTAGTGACATCCCTGTCATCTGTGTAACAGACACAAGAGCGAGTGACATCCCTGTCATCTGTGTAACAAACACAAGACAAGATCTGTGTAACAAACACAAGAGCGGGTGACATCCCTGTCATCTGTGTAACAAACACAACCTCGGGTGACATCCCTGTCATCTGTGTAACAGACACAAGAGCGAGTGACATCCCTGTCATCTGTGTAACAAACACAAGAGCAATTGACATCCCTGCCATCTGTGACACAAACACAAGAGCGGGAGACATCCCTGTCATCTGTGCGGGTGACATCCCTGTCATCTGTGTAACAGACACAAGAGCGAGTGACATCCCTGTCATCTGTGTAACAAACACAAGAGCAATTGACATCCCTGCCATCTGTGTCACAAACACAAGAGCGGGTGACATCCCTGTCATCTGTGTAACAAACACAACCTCGGGTGACATCCCTGTCATCTGTTTAACAAACACAACCTCGGGTGACATCCCTGTCATCTGTGTAACAGACACAAGAGCGAGTGACATCCCTGTCATCTGTGTAACAAACACAAGAGCGGGTGACATCTTTGCCATATGTGTAACAGACACAAGAGCGAGTGACATCCCTGTCATCTGTGTAACAAACACAAGAGCAATTGACATCCCTGCCATCTGTGACACAAACACAAGAGCGGGAGACATCCCTGTCATCTGTGTAACAAACACAACCTCGGGTGACATCCCTGCCATCTGTGTAACAAACACAAGAGCGGGTGACATCCCTGTCATCTGTGTAACAAACACAACCTTGACATCCCTGTCATCTGTGTAACAAACACAAGAGCCAACGACATATTTTCCATCTGTGTAACAAACACAAGACAATCCCTGCCATCTGTGTAACAAACACAAGAACAATTGACATCCCTGCCATCTGTGTAACAAACACAGACATATTTGCCATCTGTGTAACAAACACAACCTCGAGTGACATCCCTGCCATCTGTGTAACAAACACAACCTCGGGTAGTGACATCCCCGTAATTTGTGTAACAAACACAAAAGCGAGTGACATCCCTGTCATCTGTGTAACAAACACAACCTCGGGTGACATCCCTGCCATCTGTGAAACAAACACAACCTCTGGTGACATCCCTGTTATTTATGTAACAAACACAACCTCGGATGACATCCCTGTCATCTGTTTAACAAACACAAGAGCGAGTGACATCCCTGCCATCTGTGTAACAAACACAGAAGCGAGTGACATCCCTGTCATCTGTGTAACAAACACAAGAGCCAATGACAAATTTGCCATCTGTGTAACAAACACAACCTCGGGTGACATCCCTGCCATCTGTGTAACAAACACAACCTCGGGTGACATCCCTTTCATCTGTGTAACAAACACAACCTCGGGTGACATCCCTGTCATCTGTGTAACAAACACAACCTCGGGTGACATCCCTGTCATCTGTTTAACAAACACAACCTCGGGTGACATCCCTGTCATCTGTGTAACAAACACAACCTCGGGTGACATCCCTGTCATCTGTGTAACAAACACAAGAGCCAATGACAAATTTGCCATCTGTGTAACAAACACAACCTCGGGTGACATCCCTGTCATCTGTGTAACAAGGTGACATCCCTGTCATCTGTTTAACAAACACTAGCGCGAGTGACATCCCTGTCATCTGTTTAACAAACACAACCTCGGATGACATCCCTGTCATCTGTGTAACAAACACAAGAGCCAATGACAAATTTGCCATCTGTGTAACAAACACAACCTCGGGTGACATCCCTGTCATCTGTGTAACAAGGTGACATCCCTGTCATCTGTTTAACAAACACTAGCGCGAGTGACATCCCTGTCATCTGTTTAACAAACACAACCTCGGATGACATCCCTGTCATCTGTGTAACAAAGTGACATCCCTGTCATCTGTGTAACAAACACAAGAGCGAGTGACATCCCTGTAATTTGTGTAACAAAACACAACCTCGGGTGGTGACATACCTGTAATTTATGTAACAGACACAAGAGCGAGTGACATCCCTGTCGTCTGTGTAACAAACAAAGGAGCGGGTGACATCCTTGCTCTCTGTGTTTCAAAATCCACAAAGTGTGACATCCCTGTTTTCTTTGTAACAACATATGACATCCGTGTTATCTAATGAAGGTAAGTTTGGTATTGAAGGCTATTTACAAAAGTTCTTTTGTTTTAACAAATTTTGACATAGTTATATAAGTATTTGTGACACGTCTGTCTTTGATAGTGTTGTCAGAAGATGAGATCACGTACCTGCAATCTTTTCATGTGATAAATTCTCCACCTAAAACAATAATAAAATAATTAATTGCGAGAATCTGATCGTCGATGTGATATTACATTTACGTAATATCAAGACTGATGGTTGTACTATTTAAGAAGGAAAAGAAATATTACAGCGGTACTCTAGTAAGATACTGTGTTCCGCTTCATTGGTTGTCGCGATGACGGAACTCTAGGCCTATAAAAAATACATCATCAAAATTCACCTTGCAAAAATTTCGATATTTTTGAATGTTTTACATAAAAAAAATCTTTGTTAGTTTTGCTGATCTTACAAGAGAATTCCTGTTAGAACGGCACATTAAAACTAGAAAAGAACGTAAATGAGAAGGGCGAGAGATGTAAACTGTATATATTACAGAGCAGTATATAAATTATTTACGTGGTGTTTTTCAATTCTAAGATAACTGCAGTTTATTCTGAATGAAATTTAGTCGTCTTAAACATGAACATGTTGAAATGCAATATATACATCCAACAATTATATTTCGTGTAGATGTGTAATTTCCTAAATAAAATAAAAAATCTCACTAAAATCAACTCTATGAGAAAATCTGGGTGTTTTGTCCTTTTATCAACACTACAGGTACCACTACTAGTGAACTTTGAACTTTAAATGATTTATTTCATTTAAAGTCAACAATGTCAGATGCTACAATGCAGTATTTGTAGCGTAATCGAGTTAAATTTTCAAACACACAGATACGTGTATCAATAATGTTTAAACTTACCATTTCTATGGATTTATAAGCACAGAAACCTTGTAAAACCAGAAGCGGATATCATAAAATAACAATATATTGTAACTAAAATCGCACGGGGTGTAATGAGCACGACCATTTAACCGACATACCATGCAATCACTGGCGCGAGGTAAGCTGAACAGTAGTAATTGTTTACAATTCAGTTACAATGTATTCGGTCAGATGTTGATACGTGTGACAAAAGAAACAAAGGAAATAGTGAACAGAGCTTGTGTTGCCATAAATAACGACAATAAAACACATCTAGATACTTACAGTAAACAATAGCAATAACCATACTTAATTATGAACCGTTGACATGATTATTGAGAAAAGCTCTACTCCTGAGATATACATAAGTTTTCAGTACTGGAAAAAGAAAAGGTTTAAGCAATATGTATCATTTAGTTTTCATTCATAAAACAATACCAGTTACCAACAGTTACTGTACCGACGTTCCACCGTCATAAACGCAACGTCGATGTTTCGGGCACTCTAAAATCTAACGATTCATACTGACACGTGCATAAAGATTGTACCAAAGACTCATAAAGTGAATAACACCTTTTAACACAAACTAGAATAGGTTATTAAGACAAACAATAGACCATACTGCATCGTACAGCTGTCTCGTCCTTCTAAGACTCAATACATCATACATCTGTTCCGTCCTTCTAAGACTCGTCAGTGATGCTAAGGGCTAAAATTTTAAACCTAGGAGGCGACTAAGAAAAACCCAAAGTTATCGAAAGAAATATTAAAATCTAGATTGGAAGGTGCACTAATCTTCTAATTCAGTGATTTTCGTAAGTTTCAAATACGTTATAATTTTAGAAGAACGTCAGATATATATGAATATATTCTGAACATTCCCACAAATATGGATGGTTAATCATCGATTTCTTATTACATAGTTTCAAATAAATAATAATTACACTGCTGTATCAAAGAACGTTTACAGTGCGTGAAATAATTCTACCCTCTAAATATGTGTGTTATTAATCATAATGCATTGCTTTGTTATGTAGACACAATAATAAAACATGTTATGACTTTACTTGACGGTATTAGTCAGCTGACACTTGTTTGAGACTCGGTATATCATGATATGCCCTGTTATTCCTGATTGGTTATCTGATTTGATCGATTTTAGGATCGATTGACGAGCCTCGTTGTCAGAAACAGATCCGCTCCTTCAGGTCAGCAGGACGGGAAGGGCTTTGTTTCAAACAACATAATTAATCTAATGAGCTTGCTTGTTTTCCTAAGAAACAACAACAACAATACTAGTTAAACGTTAGCCCACATATTTCATTCGTCGTATTTCAATATGCTGGTAAGTCATTTGATTCAGGAATAAAAACAATGAATTGAAATTCAATAAGCATTGTAACAAAAAAAGAGTAAAGCTACTTAACAACGTTTGATATCTTATTTAAAAGTATTCGAGATATAACACATTTAACATGTAATAAATGATTGGAATAAATTTAATTTAGTTCCTTATCTAATAAATTATGTTTTTGATCATTTCGGAGACGAACGATGAGAGAAAAGTGTGTTATACATTAACAGATTGCACTAAAGACACACAAGCGAAGGGCACTATTTAGCATAATTCAGACTCAAAAACAAAAGTGACAAATATGAATTAAAATGAATTACACAGCTGTTTTGTCCCTCTGTGGCTAATGATAGGAGCTTTATCGTGAAAACGTAGGAGACGACTGGTGGATTTTCATAGCGATCGAGTCAACATCTAGATAGGGGGGTGCACTAGCCCCTTGTTGCAGTAGTTTTTACAATGTTTGATAATTTCAGCAGAATTTCAAGTACTAGTTTATGTTCTGTCATTACGGAATATTTTCCAGCTCCTCGTTGATGACTTTGTGAAACATATGAAATTGATTCCACGTTTATCCAGTGAAGAATGTTCTATGCCAATTACGACCATAAGACGATAATATTTGGCCTACATTTTCATGACACCATAAAGTATTACTGAACCGTGAGTCTGCTATGTGATAGGACTTTAATATTGTGTATATGTGCTTGTGTCATTCTTGATATCACAGGGCCATATCATAAAACCTTGAAGGGAAATAATAATCAGTTCTTGTTTTTTTTTCAAGAGTGTCTTGTCTTTATTTCCACAAAGCAAATTGTAATTTTGAGATTTAATTTCGGTTTTCCTGCACACGCCGACATTGACATACATTACATCTAATAGAGATTGATTTAAGTTTTGATAAGTTATTCAGAATTACATGTGGTAAAATAAATTTAGAAATATGAATTAATAAAAATAATTTCAATTTAAAAATCTAACACATTTCTGAATTTCGTAATCTAGTACGTCTCCAAATCTAGTAATTTCGTACTTTTCCGAATTTTGTTATCTGTATATCTCTAAATTTGGAAATCTAGTACGCCCCTGAATGAAGTAAGCTAGCCCATATTTGAATTCAGTAATGTAGTTATGTCTCTAAATTTGGAAATATAGTACATGCCTGAAATAAGTGCATCTCTGAATTTAATTGAAAACCCTCTGAAAATAAAGTTAAAACTCCATTGGCACTGAAGATTCAAAACGCTTCGATGGGTTCAACAACACTGTCAGTGTGCTCAACATGGACCCAAAAAACGTCACGATATCAGAGCTGTGAAGTCTATTCCTCACTGTTTGTGCAGAAATTCTTTTTCCAGTAGCTTGACAGAAGTCGTTATTCAACCTGATTTCGCCTAGCAAGGGTGCTTAAATAACGACTCTGACGGGCTGTCGTACTCCATAGTCTACCTGATCGAGGTTTCTCGGTGACGTTTCCGGTCATCTGGAATCGATTCCACAATCGAGAAATGACACTCTATAATACATTGAAGTGTGTAGCCACAATTTGTTGTGATTGTTCTACTTGAAGAATCCCGACTTCTCGACCAGCCTCTGCAGCTGTTATGGGATGTCTCAAGTTATTAAATGTTCAAAGAAGGGTGCAAAATGACAGGACATTAAAAAGAAACACACAATTTCAAAATTTAGTGATTGATTTGACGTTAAGTCTACAAAGACTTTCACTAAAACCACAATTGACACTATAATTCTAACTCTGTGTCACATGATTTCTTGCCGCACGTTTACTGTAGGTTGCACGGGTAAATCGTTACTGGATAGTTATTGTGTATAAATTGGTGATAACAGTGGCCAAGGAGTGTCAAGCTGAATTTATTCTAATGACAGAAAAAAATCTATATATCTATGATGCTTAACTTTTTGAGTCCCGTATATCAAGACTACTTTTCCGAGAAATAAAAAAAATCCAGTATCAATTTTTTTTCTGAATGTGTTTTTTGAAAGGTTTTATTTAGAAAGTAGATTAGAGGATAAACAAAAAACTTTTTTCCGGTACAGACGTCGTAGTATGTGTAAAAGGAAACTATTCATTTCAATATACCATTATCATTTTTTCCTGATACAAATGATACAAAATAATATTCAATTAAACTATGACAAAATATGAGCAAAAGAAAGATTTACACGGAGACTCATGAAAAAGTACAAGGAGAATAAGACCAGGTGTTCCCAGAGAGTAAGCGTTTTTGTTAGCTACGCGTAATGCTCAATGTTAGGAGTCGTTAATGTCAGAAAAATATCTCATCAATAATGGTGGTGGAAATGAAACTACAGCACAAAAACTATTAGCTGAAACAGGATAACAGAAAATAGACACATAAGGTATTATATGAGTTTTTTATTATTGTTATAACAGTTCAATAACTTAGTAACAAATTGCTGCATTTGCACATCGAAGTTGATCTTCTGAAATGACGTCTTTCTCCATGATTTGAAATCCATGCTTAATGAGGAGGAGGAGGAGTGGGGCCTAAAATACATAAATAATTCATTTCAGTCACATGACATCCAGTATTGTTGTCCATGGTTACTTGAGTCACTTTCTGTTTGTGTTGGATTTATTCAATGAATTAATGAAGTAAAATTATACATACTACTCACATACCCTAGTATGTGAAATGGAACTGTTGTTTATTCTCTTTTTAGTCGTGTTACCTTTCAGTACTTGATTTGACTGGCTGTTATCATCTTCGCGAATTCTGAAAAAAAATAATGAAAAAAAGAAAAAAAACTTGTATTAAGTTTTCGAAGTGGTGTGACATTGTGTTTATATTGTTAAATGATCACGATATATCATATTCGTTGCTCGTATTTTTTAACAGATACTTTTAAATTATACGCGATACTAAATTAGCATTATCAATTCAATGCAGCATTAATGTATCAGGTGTATGCCAGGTGTGAACACTATAAACAGTGTATTTGACGTTATCCAGCACAGCAAAAAAGGTAAACAAAAACATACAGAATAAGCATTTACCACAAACCATTATCAAAACATCGGCTACTGTTCGTAGTGTATGAAGTCAGTATAACAATCTTATTGTGATTCTGGTTTCTCAAGAAGCTGGAATTGATGAACCACTAAATACTTCTTCCGCTTTGTACCCTACCAGACATCATTTTAAACTAAAATAAAATTTTCCTTCTTTTATTAGGACAAATTTCTTTTCAAACATTGGTGAACGATTTGGTTGTAAACTATACGGACGGACATGTCGTGAGAAAATTATGTCCGGGTCAATCGAGAAATGTCGAATTTCTGGTTTAAAAAAAATTCTTTAATTATGGCGGTTATTTTTTCCAACACACCCTGGTCATAGCGAGGGGACAAAACAACAAAGAAAGCACCAACATATCAACATAATTACAATTCAAATTTCATAAAACTATGTTGAAATATGAGCAAAACGGAGATTTACACTGCGACTCTTGAAAAAGTACAAGAAGAAGAAGACCAGGTGTTCCGGAAAAGTAAGCGTCCTTGGCTTTATCGACGACACCCGATATGTCTCGTTCTCAAATGAGAAAAAGGTATACAACAATGATACCAACAGGCAAACTAACGAGCATCAATCACGTCCAGCTTCATGTCACACAAAGAAATATTTCTCACTGAGATCACTATGGCGACCATAAATATCACGTATAGTCCATCACTGTGTGAGTTCACATAAGTATAACGATGACTTCTTCTCTTAAACCACAGTTGTATTAACAATGCCCATTATATGTACCAAACAGAAATAGAAATTTCAGCGATACCAAGAAGGAAAATTTTCCACCAAGCTGTATGATAAACATGATAATTTGTGAAATTTCCATTTGTGAATAGTTGCATGCCTTCATCCCCAACCCATGGTATTTACGATATCACGATTTCCATGCAAAATGTCAGCAATTGACAGACAAAGTCACTACACATCGTTTCGAAAGACGAAAGTTGACGAAGAATATAGTGGAGTTTTACGGTCGCCATGAGGTTATTTTACCGTTGTGCGATGAGACGTCGGACGTGTTTGGTGCCCGATAGTGTGCCTGGCCGTTCCGTTATTTTACCGTTTTCTTATTTGGTCACGACATAACTTTGTTCATATTTGCTCCTAGTTTCATCGAATTATACTTTGAATTAAGAAACTGTCTGTGTTTTCTTTGATGTTTAACGATATTTTTTTATTTTCCTGAAGAAAAAGTCGCTTTCGGTCTCAGGCCTCCTTGTAGGACGACCTCGTCTCCGGCGTTTGCTTTACTTATGGTTATTTCATCTTCGTCTTTTGTATCATAAAGCATAACTTGAATATAACCATTCAATGAAATAAAATGTACATCTTTACTTGGGTAACAACAACTTACCCTCGTAATTTATCTGACCTTCCCCATCCACGCCAGCCTCTACTAACATCTCGGTGATCTCTTCGTCCGTTAGCTTTTCCCCTAAATTTGTCATAACGTGTCGCAACTCGGATTCTGCTATGAAGCCATTGCCTTCCCTGTCGAACACTTGAAACGATTCATGCAGCTCCTCGTTCGAGTCCTGTATTCCTGCTCGTGACATCATGACCGATTTAAAATCCGAAAAATCTATCCCGCGACCTAAACAAAATGTGCGAAAGACATAAATGTGAAGAACATCTACAATGCGAATTTGAAATAGACTAAATATAGCCCAGTAGTCCTTCTAGGATTCGTCAGTGAGGCGTCAGAGGGAGACACCTAGGAGAGTACTAGGGAAATTAAGAATTGATAGTGAAAACTGTCAAAACCAGGTGCACTAGAAGTAACTAACTCACACTTTGATTTTGTCATTTATCAACATGATATTTTCCTGACCAAGACAGACCTTCAAAAGGAACCTTCATGATCATTGTTACACCTATGTTATATGCAGATATGTATACCAACACATGACATAAATCTACACATTCTTATTTTGGCAAACTGTTTCTGTGTTGAAATTGCTATATATCTAAATATACATTATAACAGGATCACAAAAACCTATTTTACTACATTATATTTTTCAGTTTGATGGAACACTTCACTCACCATCCGGATCGACTTCGTTAATGCAAGCCATGACCTCTGCCTCTGTAGGGTTGTGACCTACGGAACGTAAAATCGTTCCTAGTTCTCTGGAGTCAATGGTACCACGTCCATCTTTATCGAATAATGAGAAGACTTCCCTTAATTCTGCAATGTAATGAAAATACGTGGTCTGTAAGTGAAACCTTTGACCATCGAGATACTACATGATTAACGACGATAAGTTAGAGGAGTCTGACTTCTGGTCAATTATAGGGACGTAACTGTATATATAAGCATTAAAAGCCAACGATTCTTGCATTTGTAAAAGAGATGTTACCTGTCAAGTGTTCTTCACTCATCTCCGCCTGTTAAAAGAAAGAAATGCGAGGCACATTATTCATTTATCAATGATAATAGAGCGAAACAAAATGCCGACATATTTATAAAATCTTAATTAATTCAGACCCAATATCGATGAAACAGAAGCAAAAGAGAAGACATAATACATGGAGAGGTTTGGTTTTCAAATGAGAATAAGACTTCTGATATTTCGTTATTGAGTCGAATGCTGTTTGTTTTAATATTCAATATGGATATTCATTTTACTTTTTCCAAAATATGTTAACAGCAACACTGTCCTCCTTTGTTATAATTATCATAAGATATATTGTCATCTTTAAACTCTGTCTGCTTTATCCGTCTGTTTTTCTTCTTTCATCACTCAATAAAAAAAAGAAACATCATTGATATATATGTAATGTTAAACGTATTGGTGACATTTGTATACAATTTCCCTAATAATGTGAACATGGTTGACACTTATATTACAGACGTATTATTCATATCAATTACATTGCTACATTCTATACGAATATTTTTCATATTAATGATATGTGTACATTGTATTATTTTTCAATTCGTATTGGTGACATATGAATGGAAGCCATTTCTTACGAATTGCAAAAAGCGGTGAAACTATTCTAGACACATCAACAGGTTGAAAACCTTGCCTTTCACTTCCACACTAATCACAATAATATTGTATACAATGTAATATAATTACCCATTTCCATGTACTTAAAATGAAAAAAATAACATTGTTTAGCAATCAATATTCTTGTGTTGACAAAATATTTGTTCAAAGAGTGATCGTTCATATTTCATGAATTATACTATTCCCTTTGAAACTTACCACATTAATATTCAGTATTCTACGAGCACATTTAGGTAAAAATTGATATATGTTGAAAACATTGGGAGCCTACACAAATATGGCATACGAATAGTGCACTGGCATTCAAGGATATAAACTTACACGTGCTTACAATACTTAACAGGAAAGATCTTGTCTCGTGAAAAAAACCAGATATCATACAAACCGATATCAGATGTCACACCTCATATAATATAACCAAAATATAATTTGCTTAAATTCTCACCCGCACCCCAAGCTAACACAGTTCCTTTCTAATTCAATTCCTTATTACTCAGTACTTTCAGACTTATAAAATCAGTACCTTAGAGTTATGTTATGCTAGTGGTGTGTATTGATATCTATATGGAAGTAATGACAAGGAAATATTATCATTATTTAAATATTAAAACATCTCTCACGTGAATTCTATATATAGTAATCTCGTACCTGTTGCATTTTGCTCCTGTTCCTTTTAGACAACGTGAACTCGATGGTACCTTCCAACCTGTGTCGATAACACTACAGGGGCTCATGTGGGGTAATTTGTGTGTCGATAACACTACAGGGGCTCATGTGGGGTAATTTGTGTATGTATATAACAGTAAAAACAATAGCAAACTAAGTTCTAGTTTATAAAATATCAAGTTTTAGCTAGATGTAAGTTGTCTATTGTCAAATCTTGTCATTGTTTATATACTCGAACAGATAACAGGGAGGATTGGTGAAAATCATTGAGTGTAAACAGTAATATAGAAAGATGTTTGAACATTATCCACCGACTTCTGCATGAACAACAACGACCCTTTGATAAAATAATAAGTTAGCTGTAGTATACCTTTTGTTTGAGATGTGTTTGCCTTATTATTGAGATGAAAAGTCAGATATGTTATTTCCACAGATCCATGTGAAAAAATAAGTGTTATTTGTTTTTTTATCTGTTTGTCTTTTCTTTCTTTTTTGTTTGTTTGTTTTTTGTTTTTATTTTCCATTTATTTGACATCATAATTTATTTTGGTTTACAAACACAAACACGTGTTGTAAAGAAGCTTACAAAATCCCATTATCCAGGAGATCGCATTGTTAATAACTAGCTAGTGCGGTGTAGTCTTTCGTTAAAGTTTACGCACAGAATCAAACTTTGACCTCTCATACAAATTATTGCATGACTGATTCTCTAAGATGTTTGAACCACTGTTCGTTTGTCCGCATTGCAGGTAAACGATCGGATTGTCAATCAAAGTCACCAAATCACGTGGATTCTTACATGTACCTATACATATGTGTCAGACACCCTTCCTCGGCGACACCCACATACACATGCGACACTCAAACGTTTATTTGGAGATATAATGCTTCTTGACATAAAGAAAATGAGACCAAATAGCTACACGTACATCACCAAGTACCGACTGACGAATGTGTATCAAAATGTTTCTAGCTTATAAAATTATAAATGTAATTAAACAACATAGTACAGAGATCTTATTGTAAACAATCATTAATATAGAGGTTTGTCTATGATTGTTACTTATATTTTAATACTTTGCATATTGATGGCATTTTATACGTAAACGTTTACACGTTGGTAACATTTACAGATTTATAAGTGTGTGTATTGAGATAAGGGTTGGATTCCTACATTACAATGTTGAGTATATTTATCTATTTCTTAATTTCTACAGAAGGTTGGTAATCAGTCGTAAATTTTCTGTTCAATCTTTGACATACATGCATGGTGGCTTATTGTTGCCATTTCGACTTTTCGCCTTGCAAAATGGCACAAATCAGCCACCATAGATTTCACTTTCATATAAAACTCTCACTCTTCTTCGCCCAATAAACGTTTGGTAAATTCGCCCTAATATGCATAAACTCAGGCCCTCAGCTAAAAAAAAGTGTAGCTCAGCTTGAACACATGTACCTCAGCTGAAACACAGGTATATCAAATTATACACACGCATCTCGCCCTAAACACACGTATCTCAAATCAGACACAGAATCCCTGCTTAAACAAGGGTATCTCTGCTTACACACAGGTATCTTACCTTACACACAGGTATCTCAACTCAAACAAGTATCTTACCTTACACACAGGTATCTCAGCTTACACACAGGTATCTTACCTTAAACACAGGTATCTCAGTTCAAACAGGTTTCCTAGCTTAAACACGGGTATCTCAGCTTCAACACGGGTATCTCAGCTTACACACAGGTATCTTACCTTAAACACAGGTATCTCAGCTGAAACAGGTGTCTAAGCTTAAACACAGGTATCTCAGCTTACACACAGGTATCTCAGCTCAAACAAATGTCTAAGCTTAAACACATGCATCTCAGTTTTAACACATGTATCTAAGTATGAACACATTTATCTCAGTTTAAACTTTGGAGATGACACAGTGTTCAGAAAAAAACAAGTCAAAAGTGATCAACGTTTTATTGTTATTTATTGGATAAGTTCAATAAATCCTTGTTTGTGGAAGGTGAGACACTTCCTCTGCATAACAACAATATCCAGCTTATAGTTTTACCAATATACATAGAAAACCATGTATTCTATTGGTGAACCTTGAACTATGAGGATTCGAAATGTTCATTGCCGCGGGCATAAGGAATAGTATGTGTTAGGCTGCATACGTACATCTGATGCTTTGGTATTCTGAAATAAAAACGAAAATAAGATATCAATAACGTCTCATTTGTGAGTTAATCTTTATTGGTGTTTTATTTCTCATTTATTTATTGTTTTATTTATATATTTGTTTATTTATTGTTATTTTTTTTAATTTTGGAAATTTAAATCAGTTTCATCACAAAGCTGACCCTTTGGACTGTTATGATAGGCCATGTCATAATATCGTAAGACATGTGTAATGCCACTTATCTCGATATTGAAAATCGTGCCGTCAACGTTAAAATTAATCCTTTTCTTTCTTCGAAATGAAGATTTTAAAATGCTTGAAATAGTTGCATAATCAATCCAACTTCATGCTAAAAAACTGAAATCATAATACGTTATTTCTTAAAAACATTAACTTAGTAAATAAATATGCATGATTTGTGTTTGAATTTCCTTTGGAAGAAAGAGTTATCAGTATAAATAAGACAAAAAAAAAAAAAAAAAAAAAAACAAAACAAAAAAAAAAAAAAAAAAAAAAAAAAAAAAAAAAAAAAAAAAAAAAAAAAACAAAAAACAAAAAAAACAAAAAAAAAAAAAAAAAGCCCAATGCTTCATTAATAGAATTCCATCCGACTGATTCACAGTATATTATTGTTATTATTAAATTTAATATTTAGGAATGACAAAGTGAGAGGGATATGTGGTTCTTTTGTTTTCAAGATAAGAAGATAAAGTTCTACACTGCCTTACCTCATGTCTACTTCATTGACATCATAGTGACAAAGGCTGGAATATAGAATTATATACATACACTATACATAATTAATGCAAACTAAATATGATTTAGTAGAAGATTTATTGCACAATTTTCTATTCTCTATATTCAATCAGTAGTAAACATTATCGTTCTTTTTTCACGTTATGACATCATAGTAATTCAGTGTGAAATTTGAAATGGTATAATGTTTGATCAGTAAACGGAAGCATGCACCTCAATATCAAACCACTGTACCCGCCGTAACAAGCTGTTTCCTCACACTTCACACAACTTTCCCCGATGTCATTAATAGGCCACTCCTTGCGACATTACATAAATCTCCCCACCGCAATTAATCAGAATTTTTCTAACCTTATCACCCTCTCAACTCTCAATATTATAATTGATCAGACTTTTTCTAACCTTATCACCCTGTCAACTCTCAGTGTTATAATTAATCAGACTTTTTCTAACCTTATCACCCTGTCAACTCTCAATATTATAATTAATCAGACTTTTTCTAACCTTATCACCCTCTCATCTCTCACTATCATAATTGATCAGATTATTTCCATTCAAATCACCCTCTCTGATCATTCCTCACTATCAAAGTAAATCGTCAAACCATCTCTATCCAGACCAGCCTCTATGGCCAACGTTTAGCTTCACCGTTTATCAGACAATTTCCATCTAGATCAACGTCACTGATTAATTCTCACCATCATAAGCAATCAGACCGTTACCATCCACACCAGCCTGTCTCATCAACTCTCACCTTCACAATTATTCAGATCATTAACATCCACGCCAGCCTGTCTCATCAACTCTCACCTTCACAATTATTCAGATCATTACCATCCACGCCAGCCTGTCTCATCAACTCTCACCTTCACAATTATTCAGATCATTTCCATCCACGCCAGCCTGTCTCATCAACTCTCACCTTCATAGTTTATTAGACCATTCCCATCCAGATCAGCTTCTCTTATCATCTCGTCAACTTCCTCATCCGTTAGTTTGTCCCCTATCGATGTCATCACGTGACGAAATTCCACAGCATTAATGAAACCAGTCCCTTCCTTGTCGAAAATACGAAAATTTTCTTTCATTCCCTCTTCATCTTCATCGTCCTGTTCTTCTAATTTTTTACTCATCATTACCAGGAAACTCGCAAAATCGACCATCCCCGTGTCTGTAATATACAATGCCATGATAAATGATAATGGACAATCACCATACACAATATATTGTTCTCCTAACAGTTTATGCAAGGTCTATTCTCATTAACAACAATTTTAAGCAATCCCACAACATCTTCTCATGACGTCATCATCAAGTCGAACGAAAACGGTCTTTTCACTTCACTATTTTTGAATCATTTGAACTCTTACGCACGAAAGAAACACCTGCCAAAATAACAGATATGAACAAATCTGCTCGACTGAATGTCGATAACTTCGTCATCTTAGTTTAAAAATGAGCAAAGGACTGACTTGATTTCCAGCACTGCCCTAAACGTGAGACTGCCGATACAGTATAAGGAGGAGGCTAATAAACATTGGATCTCATCTTTCTATTCTCACATAAGAATTGCTTTATCTGTCTGATGTAAACTTCAAGTACCACTGTAATTCACATTAGCCGCATTTCTCAATCTTTTCCTCCCTTGAAATCGCCAAACGTTTTGATAAGCGTGGTGATTTTAGTTTCCTTATTGTGAATTTTCCATTTCTGGTTAGCAACTTGCCTGCTTCCCCAGTCTATGGTGTTTACATGTTCAGGGTGATTCGATATTCAAGGACTTGTTCCTATTATCACGATCCCGATTCTGGGTTCCTAGTTCCAAATTTATTACGTAGGCGGTAATAGTGATTAGATTTTATGGCTTAACACTGGTTCAATCAACTTATTAAGCACTTTAAAGAATTATTATCTCAAAGTAAATATTAAGCCATTATTATTCCCATCAATATTGTTTAGACTTCAAAAAAAATCCTGGCACCAAAAACACATTCATGTTACTTCGAGTTTTACTGGTTTGGTTGATTAACAGGACATGCTTAATCTGTGCCCTTGATGCTGTTTGGTCAACATGAACAGATATGGGGATACAAATGAGATTTCATACTCACTGTCCCTGTCTGCCTCTCCCAGCCATACTGTTAGCTGTGTAAGTGTTGGATTCATCCCTAGCGATCTCATCACTGTTCCACAATCTTTCGACGGAATGGAACCTTCACCAGCATCAAACGCCGAAAAGGCGTCTTTAAACTCTGGAATATCATTGAAAAAATGATAAACATTGTACAATCAAACAGAACTATAATATGTATATATATATATATAATCACATATTTGTCCATTACAAATCTATATAAATTAGTTAACTGCCGATGTGTAGCTAGAAATAAGAAAATTGAATTCATAACACTTATCATATGGATTCATGGAGAACTACCGTACCTAAAGTTTGCATAAGTTAACACGGCGGGTGTCATTGATGAAGCAGAAGATGCTTACTCTTCTGGGACACCTGGTCTTATTATCCTTGTACCTTTTCATCTCTGTGTAAACCTTTCTTTTGTTCATATTTTGCCATAGTTTCATGGAATTTGAGTCGATTATAGTTGTGCTGCCATGTTGTTATTTTCTTATTATTTTTATTCATTTATTTATTTTTTTGTAACATGTTTGGAGGAGAAAATGGTCCACGTGGAAATAATGTAACTCACCGTTTACCTGCTCCTCTGTCAAATTCTCCACCTGTAAATAGATAAGTAATAAATCTAATCACAGTTTAATCCGCGCAGATCAATGCCACCTCTCACTGGATACAAAATTGTTGACATCGTGAACTTGACATTCAAGAGCAATAACAAAAACATAACAAGTAAAGACCATGTAATACTCTCTTTTGTCTAATCTAGTTATAACGTACAGAACAACAGGAATTAGCTATGGTCTTTGATATGTATGTACTTACACCACACAGTCCACATGTAAATCGAAAGTCAGATCATTTATTTACCTACAGAAGAATTTAAGGTCAAATCTGGAATCGGGTTTAATCATGTTTATGTCAGGTTTCATAGAATGTGATAACGGTTCTTCATTGATAAAATCCAGGAGTTTAATAGATTACATATTTGTACAGAAAATATGGTACGTACTTAAGTCAATCTGACGACATCACAAGATACCACAACACTGTACAGTACACAAACCTTAGCTATCAGTTATTCTATGATAAATGTATAAACTGTTCCAGCACATACCATTTTTAGTCGTTTGTAGTATCTTCATCCACGTCTTTTACTTCGTTCGGAACACTGTAATCAATGGCGGTAGTGTTTTGATTTACGAAACAATGACGTTTTAACTAACCACTGTAGGGTAGGCGGTGCGGCGTCTTTCAGGGAGTAGCTTGGATAGATTATTAAAAAACAATGTTACTTCACCTTGATGGCGCTGAACTCTAGATAACTTATTTCTACGTATTTTATACAAGTATACACATAGAATTAATATGATACTTTAAAAGTCATTTTGTTTTCCTTGAAAATATTTTTGTTTTCTAAAAACAGGTTTTTCATTTTGATTTTGAGATTAAAGTTTTAAAAAAATGTTCCAAATTAAAATGCTGCAACTATTTTCTTCAATTTCGTTAAAGAACAACGTGTTAAAAACATTTTTTTTTCTTAATGAAATGGACGCGATAACCGGTTAAAGCAATGGCGTACGTACTTGTACAATTTAACTACTGGCGACTATTCGAGGTGAGGACTCAGAAAAGGACGGTCTGTGCTCATCTGGTCGTGACTTTGAGCTAGACACTTACTTGCTTTGAATTCGAGGTGACAGGATTCCCGTATACTGTTCAGTGTGGTAGTCACCATATTCACTACCAGGACATAACGCCTTAAAATGACACTGGCTGTTGACGTTGGGTTGAGGTTAAACCAAGGAAACAGCTTCATAAAAAACATCTATAACGTATTTCTATCTGTGTTCGCGTTACTTAACAAAGGCATCAGATCAATTAATGTTTTAATATAAAAGTACAATATAATTAGTTATATGTTTCAGCTTCTTACTTAACTGCATTTGGTACCAATATATTTTTTGCGGATATTTGTGACTTAAAATTTACACTTCAACGTTAGCTTATTGTCGTGATCCAGTAGGATACCGGAGATAGGGCGTCGCGGGTTGAGCGAATTGAATTCTAGAATGCAAAGAATTTGGGATATTCTGGGTCCTTACCGTTGTTCATCAATGCACTATCATATATATAATGTGTAGGATTGAATAAACAATGAACTTAAATTAATGTTTTTTGGACATCTTCATTTGCAACCGAGCTCACATACATCAGTATTGACACATGGTTTGATGTGACAAAAGTTAGAGAGACATTAAAGTGACACGTTCCATGCCTGCCTTCCTTGGTATTTTACAAGCAGTCCCGAATTTCTCAGTTAACGGGGGATATGAGAAGATAAGTTTGTGATAATGGGGTATAAGTTCTGTCAGGATTTTAAATAAATTTTATTGTATCCGGAACAGACACTCGTGAATGGCATGTTTAACGAAGTAGACATATTATCTACCGTCGTTCTATTGTTCAACACAGTTTGTTTGTCCGGGTCCTTTAACTACTAAATGGTACGCTTGTATATTACAGGGAGGCCATTTTATAACTAAATGCTGTGATACCAAGGCCTTGTCACCAGCCAAACATGTCTCTTTCAAATTAACTAAAAGGTCAAATAAATAAAACAAAAACGGTATTCGAGATCAATTAAGAGTTTACGACAGAAACATTGTGATAGCCAAGCTTAGTTATATTTGACAGATAAGCACAATAGATTGAAACATAGCCTAGTATGTTATCCTTAAAATTTAAAATTCTTTCAAAATTTTAAATAAGAAAGGGCTTTTAGTGATATCGCCCAAACTACACATGAGGATGAAATATGCAGTGACATTGTTTTTAAAACCTACTCATCACTACCTCCACTTCGGATCCCGCTACGTCAATACTTTATAATGTAGTGTGGAGAACTACAGGAAGCGAAACCTCAGTGAAACGTTTAAATCAGGTGAAATCATACCACAACGGTACCCTCCTCATATCATACAAGATGGGATTAAGAAAGCTTTACATCTACAAATAAAGCTAAAATCATTTATTCACCAAGAAAAGAAAGCCAAAACTAATTTGTAATAATATTAATAACAACTCACAACACGTGATATAAAAGCCTCTCTGTTACAGTACACCAGATGCTGGAATTATTCAAACAGGATGAAGCATTGAATGAAGTTTGAAAGAAAACCATATTTATCGACAGCAGAAGAGAATACCGATATGTACTTTTTATCATTTTTTTTTTCAAGCACTAAACTACAATGTTTCAAATGAATAATTATTTTCCATTAAATTATGACGTCACATTGCTGCATTTGTTATGACGTCACAAACAGTGTCAAGTAACAATGCATTAAAACAAATTGTGTAATTAAACATCATAGATATGCAGAAATGAAAACGCTAAAGCTTAAATACACCAGTTTTTTCAAGTTTATTTTGAATTGAGGAAACAGTCGCCTGAAGATGGCCTCTAGGCCTGAACATGTGTTTATTCCGTATTATGTACGTGCTATATTGTTGATTGTGACGTCATTAAGATATTAAAAGATACAGAAATATACAACTATCACTTTAGAGAAATATATTTGGATATAACTAACTAAATAAGTTTATAAATATTAGGAATGTTATCGTTATAACATGTGGAATGAACAAAGAGAGATAATCCATTTAAATGTAGAATAATAATTTAACAAAACGCAGAGAAATGAGCACTGCTGTCCAGATTCGCGCCAAACTGTCACACCAGCTTCACGAGATCCCACGGTGTCTACGTCACATTGCGTCTGTAGTTACCACCAAGAGACTGACCATCAGATCGTTAGAGGTGTTCCGCTCTCCACAAATTCCATGATCAAAAGACAAAGCCTTGGTGAGTAAAAGTGTAAGTGGCCTGGCCTCCCTAACACAGGTTCCCTACAAGATGACTGATCCCTGTGGGAAAGGCGGCTTCCATCCCCCCCACCTCCAAGTCTATCGCGAGGGAAAGTCCCTCCTACCGTTCTCGTTCAACGTCGTCAAATGTATCTCGGACTGATATGACGTGTCGTCAGGACTATCCCGGAGTAATGGCTGTTGTCCTGTTACGACGTGTCGTCAGGACTATCCCAGACTAATGGCTAGTGACCTGATATGACGTGCCGTCATGTTTATCTCGGACTAATGGCTGGTGTCCTGATATGACGTGTCGTCAGGACTATCCCGGACTAATGGCTGGTGACCTGATATGACGTGTCGTCAGGACAATCCCGGACTAATGGCTGGTGTCCTGATATGACGTGTCGTCAGGACTATCCCGGACTAATGATCTGGTGACCTGATATGACGTGTCGTCAGGACAATTCCGGACTAATGACTAGTGTCCTGATATGACGTGTCGTCAGGACTACCCGGGCTAATGGCTAGTGACCTGATATGACGTGTCGTCAAGTTTATCCCGGACTAATTGCTGGTGTCCTGATATGGCGTGTCGTCGGGACTATCCCGGACTAATGGCTGGTGACCTGATATGACGTGTCGTCAGGTTTATCCTTACTTTGACCACTTACACTACGCGATACTCGAAATCAACCTCTAGACCTCAAAGGTTTTTGGGAAATCGGTTTAGTTGAAATTTAGTATCCTCATTCTGGGTTTAACATGAATGAAGGCGAATTGTGGTTAGAAATGGTCGTCGGCGGTAGTGAAAACGTCGCGTCTGTGCAGTTCGATCCCGGAGCATTGGCGAGACTGCATATGAAAGCAGGTTATTATTCGACTGTGAAAGGCCTATTGGGATATCTGAGGAAAGGAATGGTATCATGTTCAGAATGAATGTCGACGATGTTGTTAGCAGAGTTACGTTAACGATATCGGCTAGCTTACGCATCGTCGTAAGCGAAACATCAGCGAAATTGTTAAGTTTCAAGAAAAGGAGATTTTCAGAAGGAAAACACAAAGAATTACATGACAGACGTCAAATTCTTTTCCATCTACGTATTGTGTGCGTAAGTAGAACCCCAAATGGTAGGTAATATTGCTTACGTTTCTTATTCATTAATTCGTATGTTAATCCCTTCAAGAATGAAGAATAATATGGATCATGGAAAAATAAGTAGATGAAAAATTGATATATTTACAAAATAATGTAGTGACTGAAAATGTAAGCTTGTCACAAGGTGCAATGTATTGAATAACATAGCCACCCAGTAGGACACAAAAATAACAAGAACTCGTGTTTTACTGAAAATGTAAGCTTGTCACAAGGTGCAATGTATTGAATAACATAGCCACCCAGTATGACACAAAAATAACAAGAACTCGTGTTTTACTGAAAGGAATTTTGAACAAGATTGAAATAAATGATGGTATTTGAATATTCTGTCTCGCCTTCTCAAGAATAACACAAACGTAAACAGATCAGTCTTGGATATATTTAGTGAAGACATGCTGCAGAGGAGGCTGGTCAACATACAACGAGTAACTGCGTCGGCTACAAGCTTATTGCATTATGCACATGCTTATTCACAATCTGGAAAAATAAGAAAACATTTTTAATAAAAGCAAAATAAATGAAGGACTGATATTATACTACAGATACGTACATCTAGTGAGGTCTTTGCTGAGACGCTGTCTTCAGTCACGTTATATTTACACAACATAACAATTTCTTTTGATGTTGCCGTATTTGTTTAAGAGGACCTATCTGGTTTGTAGGAAGGTTAACATTACACCGTGTAATCCATTTATTTCAAACATTTGTAACAAAACGCATTGATGAATTCTTAATTATGTGTGAAAAAGTAGAAGCATGAAAATTTTTTCCTGAAGTAAAGTATGTGTCCAGTCCTTAGGCCTTTAGAATGTATTGTCTATTTGTTATTATAATGAGTATACATAGACTCACAACGCTTTATATCTAATTATATAAAATATTTCTCATTATAAGGACGGGCTTAGATAAAAGATATTTGTCATTAAAGATATTTTGTCTCCAAACATTGGATTAGAAGTTCATTCCGTGCTGCAGTAAAAGTTCCGGCGACCAGCTGTTCAAAGTGATCACACATGCAATTTGTTGGCTTTGTAGGGTATTTTCACCAATTACGTCACCATAAAGTGCTCGCGATCAGGTATTTATGATGCACTATATATTTGTACATTAATGAGACTTTAGATAGGACTATATTTGTTTTATCGCGGTCACAAACTTTTCAACAAAACAAAATCCCTCAGTTGATATAATGATCTCCATCAGTCTCGTATGAAGTAATACACCTGTTATCTGTCAGATCTCCTCTAGAATACCAAATGCCTGACTTCGAGTCATGGCTGATAAACAACATGGACCCTCTCAGCAGCGCGTGCTATATCTCTTCAATACATTTGTAACACTGTATCATTATGTTTTCCATATTTTAATTCAATACAATTATTGTTACCGAAGAAAATCACCATCAAAACACAGTTCAAGACATGTTTAGGTTAAAAATGAACAGGATGATTTTTAACGCAAGTTTCATACATGTATGCTAGGTCATGAATAAAGACCGGTACTTGGCACAAGTAGGTCAATATCTCTTCCCGTATGGAATGTCAGATTGTCATTTGAACCTTACCCACTTGGGATATCAATGCAGCTATATAATTAAGTGTACCTGTATATGCTACCAAGATTTCGTAGATGCTGCGATAGAATGACGCCACTCTCCGTGTAACAACTTACACTGAAAAATAACTGGTAAGTACATATCACATTGCTTTATACCAGGACTATACAGATATTCTGGTTTTAGAATAAAATCTGTTGCTTGAAAAAATGGAAAGGAATTGGTCACCGGTAATGACAATTTAGATTTTGTTCATTTCCGTCAATATTAAACAATGGAGTGTATAAACATCTATTGTATAACATTCATTTTTATCACGTAATCCGCCTGTTATCTAGTAAATTCACCCAATACATACTTTGTATATGGAACTGGTATATCCTGATATGTTTTGCATTTGTTGCGTCAGTCCGAAATCAATTATGATGTCACAATGTGCACAATGACATTACGTCACGAACTGAAATGAACAAAACGGCTTTGTCCTTCACAATTTTGCTTTAAACCAGCAAAATGTAACTTTT
The DNA here is from genome assembly GCF_031769215.1 of Ylistrum balloti. NCBI lineage: Eukaryota > Metazoa > Mollusca > Bivalvia > Pectinida > Pectinidae > Ylistrum > Ylistrum balloti. The sequence continues at coordinate 48,360 of NW_026782211.1, forward strand.
CTGAGTTATGTGATAAAATATATCTTAAATTTGTTTCTAATAAGATTTCTTTTGAATCTTGTATCGAAGTTCGATTGTTTGCTAGCAAAAATATAAAATTCATTATTTATTTTTTTCGATAGTGGCATGGTTCAGAATATATATATTTACTGTTTTTTTTTTTAATTTACCAGATAATGCAAATTACACAATTCATATCCATGTATCGAAGTGTATTGGCATCAGGTTGTTTTCAGATTGCCCAGTCTTTGTAGTAACATTCCTCCTTCACTGACTTTGTGTAACGTGATGTTACACTTTGTCATGACTCCATTTCTCACCTTTTCAAAGAGACATTACTTGATTTGGGGAAAAACGTAAGATAGGTGACGTCGCCGACAAAGATGCCTGCCTCTCCAGAACAAGTGACATCTGTGTACATGTCGGCGTTCGTTTCATTTGACAGGTTTTTATAACAAATCATGGCCGAACTGAAGAACATTACTGGAACTATAAACTCAGATGTCCAAAATGACGTCATGCCGTCTAGTGACGTCAAAGATACTGAGCAGGAAATGAAAAACTTGGAGTCGACGTGCAGCAAGGCTTTAAGGACAGTTGTACTTGTCTGTGTGTGGATATCAATGGTGAATATGATTTCTTTATCTATAATATCTAATTTCTACTGTGGCTGAGAAGGATAAGGGAACACATCGTATTATTTCCGTGACTTTGTAGTATTTAGTTTAAACCCAATAAGATGCCACCACATTGTACGTTATCTAGTAGTTTCATTCCTTGCGAATTCATGCGACTACACCACAGGAGATGAGAACAAGCTGTAGAAACACCAAATTATACAGTTAGGTCTAGACAGGCTACCTAACTTCTGTCGAGAACAGTCACTGAGCGGATATAAGTTCCTGTCAGATAATTGTTTATTGAAGGTAGAATGTTTTTGTTTCTTCCCCTAATTTGTTCTAAACAAAACATACTCTGGAGGAAAAACACCTTTGTTTCAATCCTATTTCAAACGGTTAACTAGCAATACCGTTCACACATAATAAAATGGATTCTTTTGTTATATGACCTAGATGTACATCAAAATTGAATCTTGTATTAATATGGTGTCAACAGTTTCTTCAACTTCGATGTCCTTTCCCAGCCACCGTTGTTTTTTTTTTATTATTTTTATTTATTTTTTTTTTGGGAGGGGGGGGGGAGAGGGGTGTTTTTTTGTTTTTGTTTTTGTTTTTCTCTTTTTTTTTTAAGTCTCATCAAAGCAGAAAATGACATTGTACGTGACATCATTTTCCATGGTCATAAGCAACGGTTAGGGTTTAAGAAATATCTTTCGAAAAATAAATGAATAAAAACCAAATGAATCTTCATGAACCGACAGTCATAACCATTTTTGTACAGGGAACATATATGGAAATAAATGGACCAACGTTAAAAGACTTGATTTTGAGAACAAGAAGTAGTTACGAGGATGTCACAAGTGCTGTTTCCGGTCGTAGCGTTGGGAAATTTGTTGGTGTGGTGATTGGTGGGTTGATAACAGACAGATTTGGCCGTTACTCTGATCTCTTCATTGCTCTGTCACTGACTGTAGCGGCAATAACTGTGGCCATTGTTCCGTGGATCAACCACACTGATGTTCTCTGGGCGTTCTACCTCCTTCTTGGCATTACAATTGGAACCATCGACATTGGTGAGACAAACACTTAGCTCTAAGACACGTCCTACTTGTTACAGTGTAACACAATTTTCATGCCAATATTACGTATCATTTTGTGACTTATTTCCAAATTATTCATTTAAAGATTGATTGTTTTAAAACAGCATAGTTTAAAAGTGATAGCGTCATACAAATGACATCAGTCAAATAATACCCAATGCTCTTTTATGAATTACTCAGCGACGCTTTATATTATGTTTTAATAGTGTACTAGAGATGTAGCGAATTCGACCACCTAATATTCTTTGGTCTTCGTTGCAATTTCAGCTGGACAGAGAATAGTGTTGGTCAGTTGGAAAGAAAAAGCGGCTTCTCCAATGCACATCGTCCACCTGGGCTACGGCGTGGGTGGATTTGTCGCTCCTCTCATCGCAAACCCCTACCTAGCTGTCACAGAGACTGTGGGTCCTAACACCACAAACTCGTCTATTTCAAACACATCCATGATACCGACTACCACTATCCCAACCACCACTACAACCAGTGTTATCTCCCCTTCTCGTATAGAATATGCCTACGCCATTGTAGCTGGAATAGCTGTTGTTGTAGCTAGCGTTCTTTACGGATATCAATGCAGAACCTCTCTTTTAAGCCGCAAGCATGAGACAATGAAAAGTGACAACCAGAACCTCACCAGGACTAGAAAATGGCGGGAAATGTTAAACCCGGCCTCCTGTGCTGAAGGTCACTTTTGCTTTGGGTTTCTTATACTGGTTGCGTTGTTCTTGAAATATTTCGTATACACAGCCTGTGACAGAATGTTCTCGACGTTCATTAGATCGTATTCAATCGACCACCTAAACTTCAATAATGATGATGCCAGTTATCTTAACACATTGTACTGGATCTTTTACGCTGTCGGTAGATTTGTAGGCTTCGTGTCCGCCAGATGGGTCAGTGTTAAGGTTCTACTGATGGTTGAATCAGCCTGTTTGTTAGGTGTCAGTGTAGGCCTATATACAATAGCAACCTATTCTCAAACAGCGCTCTGGGTGTTAACAGCAATGGCAGGGTTCTTTATAGGACCCATTTTCCCGTCAGGAATAGCATGGGGTGACCTCCACATTGAATTGACAGGACTGGCCATCACATGGGTTTTACTTGGAAGTTCCTTTGGGGGGCTGGCTTTTCTAAGATTCGGCGGTTATGCCTATGATCATCTTGGCAACAAAGCTTTTGTGTTTATGTTTATGATATTAACGATAACAGTTCTCTGCGTTGATATTCTGCTAACTGTCCTGAGTTTGGCTAAGAAACGTATTACTGGTCGGAAGGGTTAGGGCGGATCCACAAACTTCTGGTGTTTTATACGTATGATTAACCAACTAATGTACAAAATAAAAAAAATACAAAACATAAAATAAGAAGTTACGACGACGTTCCTTAAGATACAAAGATTTTCTTAGGATTCAGTTAAGAAATAATGGTAGAGTGTCGGTGTGAAATGTTTACACATGGAGTAAAATCAGAATTACTGGAAATGTGTTTTTATATATGGAGCAAAACCGTTTGAGCTACAACGAGGAACTGACATGTTGGATATTGTATATTATACGTACAACAAAATAAATTGTAATGGTCCATATTACACAGAAAACATGAACAATGTCTCATTTTTATATCAACAGCTCGATGACAGATCCTGACATCGCATTACTTACATAATATATACAATGTATATTATTGGTGTATCACGTGACATCAAATGACATACATGTGTACCACGTGACATCAAATGACATACAGGTTTACCGCATGACATCAAATAACATACAGGTTTACCACGTGACATCAAATGACAAACAATTGTGTATCACGTGACATCAAATGACATACAGGTGTACCACGTGACATCAAATGACATACATGTGTACCACGTGACATCAAATGACATACAGGTTTACCGCATGACATCAAATAACCTACAGGTTTACCACGTGACATCAAATGACAAACAATTGTGTATCACGTGACATCAAATGACATACAGGTGTACCACGTGACATCAAATGACATATAGGTTTACCACGTGACATCAAATTACATGCATGTAATATATACAATGTATATTATAAGTGTACCACGTGACATAAAAATGACATACACGTAATATATACAATGTATATTATTAGTGTATCATGTGACATGTTGTGCTACCCAGTAGGAGTAATAATGATGTTTATGTTAATATCTGTCAGCTATACCAGTGATATATGGAATACTGAATGTTAACTTGTCTGTCAAATTTGATACACTGATAATTCTGATCTATTATATTTTTTGTTTTTATTCTGCATTTTCATATGTCGGAACAAGGTCACGTGTTCTACGATTTTTATTTATATTGCACTGTAAACTAGATAATTTATCATATCGCACCGCTTTTTAATAAAACAATATTTTTAATAAGAGGGAATTTCTATTCACGTCACGCATCTTTTTTAACCAATTAAAAACAAAAAAAAATCTTCAGCGCCCATCATTTGTGATTGTAAACATGGAGGCAGACGACTGGCAAGTTTTCAATGGGATTCGCCGAGTTTCTGTAATGTTTGTTAAATATGAGATTGCGGGGTGAAATAATCAAATGAAATGTAATACAACCATTGATTCAATATGAGAATTGATTAATATCGACCTCGGTCGGATGTAAAATACTTTCTCATATATCAACAAATGAACATTGGGTGGTGTCTGTGACAAATAACTCAGTATATAGAAAAAGGGAGTTATCTGTGTCTCTCTGCTATGTATAACTCGCCCTAGAGCCTATATAAATTACATTTGTATATTTTACAACAAAAAGAGCAACATGACTGATAATCTTGTTTTCCTGTGCAAGTCAGAAAGATTGTCAGAAATAGATATATGTTAAAAAAGCAGTGTTTAAGAAAAAAAAATTCGAAAATAATAGAAGGCTTGGGTCTGAAGTTGGCGACTGTATATACAATTGTAGAAAGGTTAGAACCATTTGTTATTTTAACCTCCCCGTCCAAGACGGATGCCAGCTAAAGGTCAATATTGTTGATTACCTTACAGTAAAACAAGATTACAACAACACCGGTATTAGGAGAGCCTTGCATTCCTCAACAGATTCACCAGTAACCGATTAAAATGCATCTCATTAGCAGTTTCCTGTTGTAAACCCATGATGTCAAAGGGGGGTAACTCTTGCTGCCCTATCAAACTAACGATTAAAAATGGAAAACACGGAAATTAGTTAAGTAGATTGAATTAATAAGACAGCATTAACAGAATGGGGCACATCTAGCTGTGCTTAATGATTTAAATACTAACCCATTATTTAACAAAGTTTATGTCACGATCGGTAATTAATTTTATTCAAAATTACCTAAAGGTGCTGTTGTACTTGGCGATGGTGGCGTTAATACGCGTAACTACAACAGAAACATGTAAATGATATAATGTACATATAGAAACGGTTTCTGTGGTCAACACTTCTGTCGTAGAAGTACTTAAAGCAGGTCGTTAAAATTATATTTCGTTTTACTACGTTGTAAATTACCAAGTCTCTCGATTACACTCAGATTTAATCCTTCTATTTCCCTCCTCAAGTTCAATATCTATCCCCTCCTAGTTCAATCTCTCCATTACCCTTCTTCCATTCAGTATCTCGACCCCCCTCTCCCATTATCCCTTAGTTCAGCCTCTCGATTCCCTTTTCCTAACAATGTAGTTCAGTTTCTCTATTCTCTAGCCTTAGTTCAGCCTCTCGATTTCCTTTTCCTAACAATGTGTTTCAGTTCCTCTATTCTTTGGCCTCAGTTCAGTTTCAGAATCCCCGGCTTTTGTACAAATCTCTCTTTTAGTTGCTTAATACTCTCCACTTTTCCCATCACTCGATTCCCCCCTTCCTGGTTCAGTCTCTCTAAATCCAATCTCGCTACCCCCCCCCCCTCCCCCCACCCCCCCCCTACCCCACTCCCCCAACTCATCCTCACACTTCCCACTTCCCTTGATTTCCTTCCTTTTGATATTCTCTTCCTTTTTCCTCCATGCTTCAGTGTTAGGATTTACTCAATCTCTTTACAATCGAAAGTCTGACCAGGCGTAAAGCCGGACAAGTCTACCAATTAAGCTAGAGAAGAGGGGAGCAAATTATACACCAGCGAGCTAGGTAAACAACAGGGCAGACACCTGATAATCAGCTGGCAAACTGGAGCTTCAATGGAGCGTAAAAGTATGGCAGCATAATTCACCAGATGATTTTTTATATATATTAAGCGGTATGTCCGTGACACAGTCCTGTCAGATGAAATGATAAGTGGGCGTGTCTATAGGGAGAGAACTGGGATAATATGCAACATATAAAACTTTATTCCGAAAGATAAAAATAACCATACAAATGAAAATAAAATCTTACTCGATGAATTCTCCAGGAATGAAGTATTATTAAAGATTAAGGCATTTTTCTCCACTTCACGACGTGTGTAATGTAATTAATAGATAAATGATAAGCTAATAGACTACACGGTTCTTGTAATCTACAATGCATTTATTATTCAGGTCGTTATGTATATATCGTGTATGTAGCGAGCGTGACGTCAGTCTTATTATTATAACCTCAAATTTAATAGCAAGGGGCGTGTATTATCAAGGTCAGGGGTCACTGCAAAGCGTTACGATGACTATAGCGAGAGTCTATATAGGCTAAAATGTTTTAAAGCACCCTATGTACGGAGGGGAAGCCGGGTTTAGGCAGGGCAATGTTTGCAAGAAAATCGGATGATTTTGTCAAACATTGACCACTTGTTTCGTGTGAAACGTTGTAAAGTGAGTGATTCATTCAAAAGATTGACCATAACATTAGCTGATAAATCAGTATTAAGAACGCGTTATCTTATTCAAAGTTGAAGATTTTTATCTTGGAACGCTTGGAGTACTTTACATTTCTGTCCGAAGTGAATTTACCAAGATGCCACATTGGAATAATGAAAACGGTATGCAGAGGGACAGCAAGCTTGAACTTACGTCTGTAGAACTAAGGTAAGGATTTCTTAAGTTGACGGTAACACTTTCTAACACAACCGTGGCAATAAGACGACGAGATAGCTATGCAGATTGAAAATTAAAATAAGTAATAAAACCAGAAAATATACGATAGTGAGATAGATAGACAGGCGTAAAATATTTCTTAATAAACAGGCGTAAAATATTTCTTAATAAACAGGCGTAAAATGTTTCTTAATAAACAGGCGTAAAATATTTCTTAATAAACAGGCGTAGAATATTTCTTAATAAACAGGCGTAAAATATTTCTTAATAAACAGGTGTAAAATATTTCTTAATAAACAGGTGTAAAATGTTTCTGAATAAACAGGTGTAAAATGTTTCTTAATAAGCAGGTGTAAAATGTTTCTTAATAAGCAGGTGTAAAATGTTTCTTAATAAGCAGGTGTAAAATGTTTCTTAATAAGCAGGTGTAAAATATGTCTTATTAAATAGGTGTGAAATGTGTCTTAATAGACAGGTGTAAAATGTATCTTAATACAGGGGTGTAAAATATGTCTGAATACACGGGTGTTAAATGTGTCTTAATAAACAGGTGTAAAATGTGTCTTAATACACAGGTGTAAAATGTGTCTTAATACACAGGTGTAAAATGTGTCTTAAAACACGGGTGTAAAATGTATCTTAATACACAGGTGTAAAATGTGTCTTAATACACAGGTGTAAAATGTGTCTTAAAACACGGGTGTAAAATGTATCTTAATACACAGGTGTAAAATGTGTCTAATACACGGGTGTAAAATGTATCTTAATACACAGGTGTAAACTGTGTCTTAATACACAGGTATAAAATGTGTCTTAATACACGAGTGTAAAATGTATCTTAATTAACAGGTGTAAAACGTGTCTTTATAAACAGGAGTAAACTGTATCTTGATAAACAGGCGTAAAAGGAGTCGATACGATAATGAGATAGACAGGTTCAAAATGTGCCTTAATAAACAGGTGTACAATGTGTCTTAATACACAGGTGTTAAATGTGTCTTAATAAACAGGTGTACAATGTGTCTTACTGTAATCAGTAAAAACAGCAAGTACAGGATAGTCGGATAGTTATACGAGTGGCATGTGTCTTAAAAACAACAACTGAACGATAGTGGTACACAGTATTTATGTAGGTGTAAAATGTGTGAGATACTTGTGACTCACATGAGAATATCAGAAAAAAAAAATTGATATATTTTTTTCTGTATCTTACAAAGTCATCACCCACATAATCTAAGACGCGCGGTATGATTGTCATAATACACTATACGACATAGTAAAAATAAATTATGCGCGACTATTTATTTCTGGAAAGTTGACACATTTCATCTCTACACAGGGAAATCCGTTATTAAAAAGTTATGCATCAATGACCCACGTTATACATAATTATGTCTATTTGTTGTCGTTACCTGGTTTTGATATGTCTGACAGTTGTCTCGCACACACGGCTTCCTTCTTTCTTAATTAATATTCAGCTTGTCTCTAGCGGACAGGATGAAAAAGATAGCGAGCTCATCACACAATCACGAGCGCACCAATACACGTGGTATCATCACATAATCACGAGCGTACAAATACACGTGGTATCATCACATACTCACGAGCGTACAAATACACGTGGTATCATCACATACTCACGAACGTACAAATACACGTGGTGTCATCGCATACTCACGAGCATACAAACACACGTGGTATCATCACATACTCACGAGCGTACAAATACACGTGTCATCACATAATCACGAGCGCACCAATACACGTGGTATCATCACATAATCACGAGCGTACAAATACACGTGGTGTCATCACATACTCACGAGCGTACAAATACACGTGGTGTCATCACATACTCACGAGCGTACAAATACACGTGTTATCATCACATACTCACGAGCGTACAAATACACGTGGTATCATCACATACTCACGAGCATACAAATACACGTGGTATCGCGAAATAATCACGAGTGTACAAATACACGTGGTGTCATCACATACTCACGAGCGTACAAATACACGTGGTGTCATCACATACTCACGAGCGTACAAATACACGTGGAGTTATCATATACTCACGAGCGTACAAATACACTTGGTGTTATCATATACTCACGAGCGTACAAATACACGTGGTATCATCACATACTCACGAGCGTACAAATACACGTGGTATCATCACATACTCACGAGCGTACAAATACACGTGTTATCATCAAATACTCACGAGCGTACAAATACACGTGGTGTTATCAAATACTTACGAGCGTACAAATACAAGTGGTGTTATCACATACTCACGAGCGTACAAATACACGTGGTGTTATTACATACTCACGAGCGTACAAATACACGTGATAACGTCACATACTCACGAGCGTACAAATACACGTGGTATCATCACATACTCACAATCGTACAAATACACGTTGTATCGTCACATACTCACGAGCGTACCAATACACGTGGTGTTATTACATACTCACGAGCGTACAAATACACGTGGTATCATCACACTCACGAGCGTACAGATACACCTGGTGTCATCACATACTCACAAGCGTACAGATACACCTGGTGTCATCACATACTCACGAGCGTACAAATACACGTGTTGTTATCATATACTCACGAGCGTACAAATACACGCGGTGTTATCATATACTCACGAGCGTACAAATTCACGTGGTGTTATCATACCACTCACGAGCGTACAAGCACGTGGTGTCATCACATACTCACGAGCATACAAATACACGTGGTATCATCACATACTCACGAGCCTACAAATACACTTGTTATCATCACATACTCACGAGCGTACCAATACACGTGATATCGTCACATACTCACGAGTGTACAAATACACGTGGTATCATCACATACTCATGATAGCCACCTTCAGTGATGCTTTTGTAACATCGAACCACGATAGTGCACGAAATGTTTCGGATACTTAGAAAAGTAAGTTGTTGTACCATGTTAGAGACGTGGGAGTTGGAATGCTGGGAAGAGAGACACTGATAACGAACGCTTCTGTGTGCGACCTCTACTTAATATATGTCTGAGGGAGCGATATTTCCTGAAATATTTTAAGTTAATGACATTTGTCTTCTGAAGACGGTTCGTGATTCGTGTCACCTGATCACAAACACCTATCATTGGTTTTTAAATAATGAGGTCTTGAAACACTCATTAGTACATATGGTTGGAACTGAATTCCGAAGATATTAGAAATAAAGTAATTCTAAAAAAATATAAGTAAATAAAACAAAATAAAAAAAGATGAAAACAATAATTAATATATGTGATACTATTTATCGTGTGATCGGATATCTGACAGAATTTGGTCCTAAATGTTAAAAGCATTTGAAATAAAACGTTTTTACCATATCGAGTTATGTCTCATGTCTTACTTCCGTTCAGTGGCAGACATATTTACATAGGACTACGATATGCGGTTTTTGATTCCATGTGTTGGTGTCTACCAGTCAAATTATTGCAGAAATTTTGTATTAATTCCCAAACCTAAGGTTGGAGATTTTCCTAATTTGTTTGCACATTACAACTCCTAAATCGTGTTTTATCCATTCAATCTAATTAAACTTTAGATTCATTCTCAAAACTTTGTATAAAGTAACATATTCTTATAAGGAAATGTAACCCAGTGGATTGTTCATCGTCAGAAACAACCAAATGCACTTGTCTGTTGTATGATTCTCTTGTCAAAATTACCAACTAGTCACGACAGAGAAAATGCCATGCTGACAGGATCGTTGAATATCAAGATCCAAAATGTTGTAGTGGGGATATCAGTTTGCGACCTGGACTTGGACAGTTCCAGAATAGGAACGATTCACACGCCCCAGATCTTCACTTGGGACTACAAAGTTCAACGCTCTACCACCTGAATAATCACGATCTTTCCTTAAATCAAAATGTGACACTGTACTTAATTATAACAAACGATTAAACCAGAGAGACTCTCGCTAATTAAAATTGACAACATGTCACAATTTTCACACCTAAGTGTCAAAGATATTTACACATCAAACAAAATAGGGGGGGGGGCGCTCTAAAGCGCGCGATTTTTTACTGAAACTTTCATAACCGGCGATGATATTTCTATCTCGGGGTAGTGATTCACTGCAGGAAAACCTTTATATCTAATCTTCTCTTAATGCACAAAGAAGTACATTATGTAAAATCAGTGCCGTGTATTTTGATAAAAAGAAGAAATTGCTGTGTTGGGCTCGCTCTTTTTAGTGAATTATGTAAACAGTATTTGTCCAATTCACCCTTTTTAATGACAATTTTAATGCTGTGATATTTCACAGCGGAGATATCACATCAGAAATTACGGATGTCGGACAAAGACGGACACCCAAAAATAACATATAATTGACAAGTAATGTAAGCCTATACAGGACAGACGGACGCATATCTTCATTTAATTTTGTCAATCTTGAATTAATCAATTCAAAATACCGGTCTACGTATCCTTAACACTGATCCTTAATATAAATGTAAATTTTAACAAATTCCAACTTTCAGTATTTAAAGGAACATAACATATACTCTTCTACAAAAGTTGGGTTTTTTTTATCATTGTAAGACGATAATTTCTTCCTGTGCCGAATGTGATCTCCATGTCCATGTACATAATGTACATACTACTATTGGTGTGTTTATTTAACCTACTCCACGCCGGGTTATAAAACACAAACAGACGGAATAGTTGTGTTTCACTTGTGACCTTTTTAAAGTATTTAATACGAGAAAGCAAAGTATTTCCTATTTGTGACATTTTAAAATAGATAATAAAAAATCTTTACTGATTAAATGAAACAAAATGATACATATTTGCATCGTCAAGTCTATCTTAGATGTAAAGTATTTGATTTGATATGAAAATATTATGTGTTTTCAGTTTACCACAATAAAACGTGAACACCGGTATTGTCTTCTATTTATCATTATTGATCCAAACTTTAAAGTACGGTATTTAATGTACTGTTCTAAGATAACAGAGCTCTCAGTACGTGACCAGAATAATAGAACCGAAGAACCTCCAAGTACCTGAAAATTTATTTGATCCGGTTCTGAATAAATTACCATACTAAACAGAATATACCCGCCCTAAGTATATGCACTCTCACTCACTTGAGCGTTTCTTCAATGAACATGAGTAATACCAATTACGTGTTTACTTAACGTGTTTATAATCTGTTGTATGTGTATACGTCTTGTCCTGATATCTCTGCATAAATTGCATGGTCACATGCTAAACATGCCTGCATTTTGTGGTGACTTACATTTAGAAATAACACTGTCATGTGGTGACTTATATCTAAATATGACTGTGTCATGTGATGACTGATGTTTAAATATGGATGTGTCATTTGATGACTGATGTCTAATTATGGATGTGTCACGTGATGACTGATATCTAGATATCACTGTGTCATGTGATGTCTGATATCTCGATATGACTGTGTCACGTGATGACTGATATCTAGATATGACTGTGTCACGTGATAAATGACATCTCGATATTACTGTGTCATGTGGTGACTACTATCTATATATAACTGGGTCACGCGGTGAATAATCAAACAGTATGATGTGGTTTTCCATACGTAGACAAAATTGTAGAATAATTAATGTTTAATTAATCTTGGTTACACACAATCTGTATAACGGTAACATATAAATATGGAAATGAGCCGAAACGATCTCGTGAATATTTTTAAATGAATATACCATTATGATAGTATGAAACGATAATCAACCCACAAAGTATCAACAAATATCACCAACAGATTGATCATATTCAACACTAATTTAATGGTGATATAGGGAACTACCTGAGTTTGCTTATATCTATGAGAATGTTTACAAGACGTACAAGTATATAACACCTTCATTTACAACTTTAGAACACAATGGATCAATACAATGAATTAAATTGTATCCTACAGCTACTTGGTGTTTACTAGACTCGTTAGTAATGGTAAATATCTAAATATTGAACCCTAGGTATAAGGGGATGTACACATTTTCAAAGATCTGATAATTTTAGGTCCACCCCATGTACATGTGCTTATTATCCGTATGTATGCTATTATACAAAACTTGGACATTCTTCAGAAGTCATACCTAGATATATCAGCGAACTATGGGGTTTGTACGTCCCTCCCCCGTCAACACCCTCACTTCGCCATTCTTCAGTAAGCCTATAATTTTCAACTGGATTTATTTTGACAATGTCACTGCATTACTTGTAGATCATATCTAACTAGAAGTTAGCATATCAGAAATTCAATTGTAACTAGTTCCTTTGTGACTTATGCGTATGTGACCCGTATAAGTGTGACCCACACCAGTATGACCCACACCAGTAGTGTGACTGATACATGTAAGACCCACACCAGTAGTGTGACCGATACATGTAGGACCCACACCAGTGTGACCCACACCAGTGGTGTGACCGATACATGTAAGACCCACACCAGTGTGACCCACACCAGTGGTGTGACCGATACATGTAAGACCCACACCAGTGTGACGGATACATGTTAGACCCACACCAGTGTGACCGATACATGTAAGACCCACACCAGTGTGACCCACACCATTAGTGTGACCGATACATGTAAGACCCACACCAGTGTGACCCACACCAGTGTGACCCACACCATTAGTGTGACCGATACATGTAAGACCCACACCAGTGTGACCCACACCAGTGGTGTGACCGATACATGTAGGACCCACACCAGTGTGACCTACACCAGTAGTGTGACCGATACATGTAAGACCCTCACCAGTGTGACCGATACATGTGACAAATATATGTGTTACCTGTACTTGTTTGACATACGTGAACCGAACTTGTGTTGTCCATACCTGAGTAGGTAACGTGTTGTCCGTATGTTGTTGACCTGTAAGATCCCGTATGGGCAATACACGTGTGACCCTCAGTGACCATCATGGCTGATCCCATGTGAGCTATACATGAAAGATACTATGTGACTCATACTGTATGATCCTGTGTTAGTCATACATGTGTGACTCATACTGTATGATCCCGAGTTAGTCATACATGTGTGACTCATACTGCATGATCATGTGTGTTATGTGTGTCATGTTGTGTTACATGTGTGACTTATACTGTATGATCCTGTGTTAGCCATACATGTGTGACTCAAACTGTATGATCCTGTGTTAGTCATACATGTGTGACTCATACTGTATGATCCTGTGTTAGTCATACATGTGTGACTCATACTGTATGATGTTGTGTTAGTCAAACATGTGTGATGATCCCGAGTTAGTCATACATGTGTGACTTATACTGCCATACATGTGTGACTCATACTGTATGATCCTGTGTTAGTCAAACATGTGTGACTTATACTGTATGATCCTGTGTTAGCCATACATGTGTGACTCATACTGTATGATCCTGTGTTAGCCATACATGTGTGACTCATACTGTATGATGTTGTGTTAGTCAAACATGTGTGACTTATACTGTATGATCCTGTGTTAGTCATACATGTGTGACTCAAACTGTATGATCCTGTGTTAGCCATACATGTGTGACTCAAACTGTATGATCCTGTGTTAGCCATACATGTGTGACTCAAACTGTATGATCCTGTGTTAGTCATACATGTGTGACTCATACTGTATGATCCCGAGTTAGTCATACATGTGTGACTCAAACTGTATGATCCTGTGTTAGTCATACATGTGTGACTCATACTGCATGATCATGTGTTAGTCATACATGTGTGACTCATACTGTATGATCCTGTGTTAGTCATACATGTGTGATGATCCCGAGTTAGTCATACATGTGTGACTTATACTGTATGATCCTGTGTTAGCCATACATGTGTGACTCAAACTGTATGATCCTGTGTTAGTCATACATGTGTGACTCATACTGTATGATCATGTGTTAGTCATACATGTGTGACTCATACTGTATGATGTTGTGTTAGTCAAACATGTGTGACTCAAACTGTATGATCCTGTGTTAGTCATACATGTGTGACTCAAACTGTATGGTCCCGAGTTAGTCATACATGTGTGACTCATACTGTATGGTCCCGAGTTAGTCATACATGTGTGACTCATACTGTATGATCCTGTGTTAGCCATACATGTGTGACTCAAACTGTATGATCCCGAGTTAGTCATACATGTGTGACTCATACTGTATGATCCTGTGTTAGCCATACATGTGTGACTCATACTGTATGATGTGTTAGTCAAACATGTGTGTCTCAAACTGTATGATCCTGTGTTAGTCATACATGTGTGACTCATACTGTATGATCCTGTGTTAGTCATACATGTGTGACTTATACTGTATGATCCTGTGTTAGCCATACATGTGTGACTCAAACTGTATGATCCCGAGTTAGTCATACATGTGTGACTCAAACTGTATGATCCTGTGTTAGTCATACATGTGTGACTCAAACTGTATGGTCCCGAGTTAGTCATACATGTGTGACTCATACTGTATGATCCCGAGTTAGTCATACATGTGTGACTCATACTGTATGATCCTGTGTTAGTCAAACATGTGTGTCTCAAACTGTATGATCCTGTGTTAGTCAAACATGTGTGACTCAAACTGTATGATCCTGTATTAGTTATACAATGCAATTTTAACATCTTTTCATTTTGCACCAGACTGATGATTTGTTTATTTCCTGCAGAGTTCAGGGTAAATATAAAGAATATTTTTATCACTAGTTCTATTTGCACTACCCAAGTGGACCATTTAGTGACTGTGATATTTTACACTAGTGTTGTTGTACCTGTATGACCTGTTGTGGTGATACCTGTCTGGTATTATGTAATCAGTATATTTGCCAACATTCACATCTATTAGATTCACTACCTTATCTGTGTAGATGTTTTTAGTAAACATTTGATATATCTTATTGCGTTATTTTTGCAGTGTCCTTTTATTTCCATACACCATCAGCTTTTAACACAAGGAGTTAAGCTGTGAAGAGACAGGAAATGTTTTGAATTTAAATATAATGCAGGAATATATTTTCAGGTTCTAGAACCTTATCCTCAATTTCTTTCAGCTGAATACTAAATACCCAGACCTCATCTCCTATAGTCTGTATTTGAAATATCACGTTTGCAATTGTCTCGTATTTAATCCACGTTAATTTCAATTTAAGTATAGTATTTTTCGTTAATCATTTTTTCCACAAATTTAGAATATATATATATAAGTGCCTGTTTCATGTCCGTCTCTATATATATCTTCATTTACCGTACTTTAAATCAGGTACGGCCAAAACGAGGGCACAGTTTGGTCAAAAACATACATATATTGTATGGATCCTGTTACACTGCATATTTCCTGGATTAAATCGCTGTTCATACATTATTTCAAAGGATTTCGTAAACATCCATATATAATTAAATTTCAACAAATATCTCAATCACATCCAAATGAGGCAGATGTAAATATCACCCCACCCTGAAGGCGCCGTCAACGTTTTACTACAAACTGGTGACATGGTCGTCCCATTTAAAGGACACCACAACCACGTTCCTAACAATATGTGGTACAGACCAGTTCTCGTATGTTCATACTTTCTTTAGCGCGTTTAACTGATATATTTTAAAGAAAACATTTGAAACTAATTTGCTGGAAAAGTACATAGACTAAACGAATGTCGATGAGAAAGAAATGCTTCGGAATATATAGTAAAGAAATCCAAGCAGGATCTTTTATCCGGAAATTTTCACTTTACATACTAAACACACTGACAATCCTCTTACCCCGGATTTTATATCCTGGAGTGAATATTTTTTTCTGTTTACTCTCCAGCTTACCTCCACGTGCCCACGTATATCAGCTGAATCATCTTCAAAAGCGTTTATATAGATGTGTGGTTTAACATACTTTTACAATGGTAAATAAAAACCTTAATTAATGAACTTCTGTTGTTTACTTCTAGTTACACATATTATCATTTTTTAACGATAAGAACTAACATAAAGATAAAAGTCATATACGAAGCCCCGGGTGTACATTAATGTTTACTCTGATTGAAGCCGCACCTTCGTGTAACAGGCTCACATCGTTACTTAAAAAATGTTTTTTTTTAAATATATATATCTATATATATATCAAGGCATGTATATATGTTACAAAGTTTTCAAACTCTTCACCCCTTCGACATGGGTCCGAGGATAATTGTATTCTGACGCAGGTTTTGAGGGTTCCCGTTAAAAATACGAGTGAAAAAACTATAGTTTTTTAAAAGTCAAGCCGCCTTGACACAAGCATTTAAAATTTGTTCGTCGTGTAAAGTGTTTTGTTAAAGAAAGTTAAACATTTTTTAGAGTATGTTTCTTTTAGATTGACTTCTGAAGAAGCCATAACGCTAAGGGAACACGTTGCTCTCTTCATTTTTCGACATTTATATGTCACTGCTAGCTACATTATACGAACCGAACACTAAATGTACATGACTACAAACACAGGACGTGATATCATCCATGTTTTCTAGTTCATTAATTAATTAATATATACAGGTTCAAAAGTAACTATATGTGGTTCTGTCCTCTTATTCTCACCAAAACGAATCACTTTGTCTCTGGGTACGGATATGTACAGTCATCATTGTCACGTTTTGTTTCAGTTTTGAAAAGAAAGGATGGTTTGGGAGGCGATCGGTGATGGAGAAGGTGATGCTTCTTCTCTTGTTCTGTCTAGTGGTGACGGTCATAGTTCTAGCAGTGGTACTAGCTGTCAATCAAGCCCAGGATGACGATAAACAAGGTATGTAGATAATGATACCTATATACAGGGTCATTTCTCGTTAGCGACATACCAACTTATTTTCTGCACGGATTCTGGTCAAAATCTATACACACGTGAATTTATAAAATGAAAATTTCTTGACCAAGTTAAGTTTCCATGTCGTTACGCTCAGCGTAAGTATCATCGTTACTATTTTTTAGAAACACGTTGTTAGCCCTGAATTGTAAAATGGATCATTAGTTTACCTGAACAAATAATAAGATTGTACAGAACAAGTGAACAGCAGGTTTCATATCAGTATATCTCTGAATAATAAGTAAGGTTGCGTAATACAATATTTCGTACTTCTGGCACTTCTCAGTGATGGGACTGAAATAGAAATATTTCTTGGACTGCGTGCATCCATAAATAGAGGGAAAAGACAATCCGCATCGCTAAGAGATGTAAATCTGTTGAATTTTCTCTACCATCTGTAATTCTATCGTACATGTGTCCGAACTCATAACTACACACGAGTATGAGACGATTGTGAATTAGACACCCTCCACCCCCCAAACGCACCCCCCACTCCACCCCACCCCGTAGCAATAGAAAAAAGATGATGACGTAAGAATTTTTTTAGTGACGCAATGGAGGTTGGTCATACTGAAACAGAATGTATCTATAGCGTTGAATCTTTTGCCGTAGAACACCTTATTTTTTCAAACTTCATTATGGAGTCAACATGTAATTGAATAATGACTTTTGGCTTTGGGCCCCCATTTTCCCACTTAAAGGTCGCAAATAGTTCTTGTTCATATCCGTGAATTATTTTGAAGGGATAAGATTCCTACATACACAAGTATAAGTTATGATAAACATGATGAAACATTTTAAATGTACACGATTATAAAATTATTTTAATATGACATGATGCTCATATCATAAAATATTTTAAAGATGGTAGATATTTTGAATTCTTTTGAAAGATGGAGGCTATCTCGGACTCGCAAAATAATAAAACATGATTTGGACTCAAGATCATTTCAATGGTTGACTTAAAATTCTACCAGTTTAATTTAGAAAAAGTTAAGAATTTTAAAAAAAGTTCTCATTTCTAAATAAGAAAATAATAGTATTATTTACTCTAGAGTGGTTAAATGAGATTTTGAATATAAACTGACTTACAATAACGACAGAAGCCAAACTAAGCTATATCTAAAGGTTTATTCGATACAAAACAAATATTTTTAAATTAACAAAAATGCTTCTTTATTTTCTGTACTCAGTACCAAGCTGTGTAAGTATTGTGATAAGTAATCTGCAGTATAATCCTACCTCGTCAAGAATATGACCCAAGTTCTGATTAATTATCTCCCCTTTTTATGGAACCGTATTTTCCCATTGGATCAATGTATTAACGTAATTAGTATTTCACATGAACGTATACTGCGTAACCAGTAGATATACAGTTATCTACATCGTGATATGTAATTAAAACACATATTTTAATGAGTTAAAGATTTATGATTTCACTCTCCTCGTTCACTCAGAGTCTCTAAGTAGCGCGGACAGCTAAGAAATGTTCGTTTTTTCAGACTAGTAATTCATCAAAATGATGAATCATGCAAATTTCCAAACGAAAATTACATATTGATAACTTGTTGAATATATTTTAAAGCTAGGATTAAATATAATCATTGTGTAATTCGGTTTTATCATATATATACTTATGTACATCGGAACATGGTTAAAATGACCAAAAATGACCACCTTTCAGTTTCAGTATAAGTTGTACACGATTCCACATCTGCCGAGTAATGAATAATTTTGAATTTAACAGTTCTTAATTTTCAATTCAATTCAATGTCCCTTGTTCTTTGCTAGTTACAGAGTAATATGAAGATAACTAACACAATACATTTTAATAAGAAACATTACATATACATAATTATAAGAATATACTTCGATCTTATTTGAATCCCCTGTCCCCAACTCTAATGACTGATTTGTTGATAACCAAGAAGGCTATACAAATGTCCTCCTATTTCGGCATCCAGTATATAAGTACTTAGTCTATAGCGCATGTGATAGGATTTCCCAACTTGCCGGTTTAGATAAAAACAGAAGTGATCTTCATTTTAAACCACATGATATTTTTACACAACCTTTTTATTGCCTGGTTATACTATTCAAGCGGCGCGTAGCCAGTTCCTAGATTGTGGCCACATATTCCAACTTTTATGAATAGTTTTCTTAAGCTGTAGTTTGTACATTTCAAGTTTCTAGTTTGAAAACCGTAAACGACTCTTATTATCACTATTTCTTGACAAGCACCCAATGAATATTTTTTTTTCAGATTTTATGTCTAGCTTTCTCGTTGGTCCTTAATCTTGCACTGCCACTTTTTGGGAATGACAGGCAACCGTCTTAGATTTTGACTATTAAAGTTTGTCATTGCTATTTCTGCAGAAGAACCGGATGAAATTTTCAGAGATTTAATCAGCAGTTTGCCCACTGTCCCTAGTTGTCCTCCATTGACTGATCAGAATATACAAGCGGTGATCCTGGGTCAGTGAAAGTGTGATATTGTTATTTATTTTTCATATTTCAAGCTCCCCTTTGGTCCCTAGTTGTTCTGTTTATTTTAGGACGGATCAGAAAAAATATCGACAGAAAAAAGTGACAATTATCTTTGATTTTACAGTTAAACTTGATTGTCACTTTTTCTTAAAAGGAATTTTCAAAATTCATAATCAAAAGCAAAAACAAAGTAAAGAAAGAAAAAAATGTCCGACAAATAAAGATCAAACAAACGGATGTTTTGTTGTTGTAATAATTACAGTAAACAAAGGCCATTAATAATTAGAGTAAACAAAGGCCATTAATAACTACTTAATTATTACAGTAAAAAAAGGCCATTAATAATTACAATACAGAAAGGTCATTAATAATTACATTAAAAAAATGCCATTAATAATTACAGTAAACAAAGGCCATTAATAATTACAGTAAACAAATGCCATTAATAATTACAGTAAACAAAGGCCATTAATAATTACAGTAAACAAAGGCCATTAATAATTACAGTAAACAAAGGCCATTAATAATTACAGTAAACAAAGGCCATATTTACTTTGTAGATAAGTAACCAAGTTCAGAAGGGCTTGATTTATAAATCTAGTTTCTGGACAAAGTATGATGTTTGTGAATTTTTATGGGAAATGTGGCGACAGACTTAAATTTCCGACATGAAGGGACAAGCAGAATCTATTTGCTCCGATTTCAATTTGACCAGCTCTTCCCGGGATTATAAACACGATTTGATACCTCATCTGAGTCGGATGAAGTAAGAGCTACAGGTTTTAACAACCACTCGTTGATAGCCATCTTCGAAGAACAGTTCACCGGGTTTAGACTTACTCAAGTTCGGGAAAATAAAAGGAATTATATAACGAGTATAGATGCTATCAGATTTTGCTACACCATTGAAAACATGCATCACAGAATCTGGCAACTTTTACGAATAATTAAGGGAAAGATGTTCGTCAGATTTAGGTTCACTAAAATGCCTCTCAATATATATTTACATCTTCATTAATAAAATAAAACCAAAGAATGATGATAATGATAAAAAAAAACCCAAAAAACAAAAACAAAACAAAACAAACAAACAAACAAACAAACAATAAAACAAACAAACAATAAAACAAAAGCCACAAGTGCTCTTTTGTTTCAGAGTATGAAATTTGCATATAGTCCAAACACTGAAGTATTTCACTACAGTATCGAACAGCTGCATTTCAACTCACAGGCAGTACTATGTGTTTAACACAAATTAGGCTTGTTGTCTTGATCTTCTGAAAGTTTGTCGGAGATGCGGAATATGACAGTATTTTAAAGAGGTGAAAGGCTATTGTTTTTATCAGTAAAATGATTTCAATCTATATCGTTTTATCTTTGATAATATCAATTGAAATACCGGATTATTAGGTACTAAGATCTATTAAGGTCGCGTCATACATCAATATTGTTTTATGACGCGCAAATGAAAATTGATATATCACATTGACAGGTATTGATAGAGAATACATCACTGTCCTTATCATTTTAATAAAATTGTTATATAACTAGAAATTGTTGGCGAACAATTCGACGGACTTTTCACTTGCAATAGGAAAGCAAACTAAAGTTGTTTGTCTAGTGCACTGGAATGTACTATAAAAGTGAATTCCAGTGCACTAGTGTGTGCTGTAGTGTCAAGTAGTTCATTAGATTGTGCACTCGAGTTAAACATTGCAGTGCACTCGAGTTCACTAGCTCATGCACTGGAGTAATACATTGTCATACACTCGAATTCATTATCTCATGCACTGGAGTTGACATTGTCATACACTCGAGTTCACTATCTCATACACTGGAGTTGACATTGTCATACACTCGAATTCATTATCTCATGCACTGGAGCTGACATTGTCATACACTCGAGTTCACTATCTCATGCACTGGAGTTGACATTGTCATACACTCGAGTTCACTATCTCATGCACTGGAGTAACACATTATCATACACTCGAGTTCACTATCTCATGCACTGGAGTTGACATTGTCATACACTCGAGTTCACTATCTCATGCACTGGAGTTGACATTGTCATACACTCGAGTTCACTATCTCATGCACTGGAGTAACACATTGTCATACACTCTAGTTCACTATCTCATGCACAGGAGTTGACATTGTAGTGCACGTGAGTTCACAAGCTTTTGTAATACAAGCAAAATTCAGAATAGATCTTGTACAAAACAGTACAGTGTATGTTATTACATGTTATTGTAGGTCTACGTATACAATGGGTTTCCCCCTGGACCTGCTTTATCTAAATACACTTTTTGTCAAAATAGTGATCTAATCCATCTGGGACACAGAAAACTGGGAGGTTCAGCTACATTTCATTTTAGCGCCAGTTACGTTTTGCACATAATTTTTTTTTTCATTTTCTTACTATTTTTTTCATATATGTTTTTAAGTTTGATGTAAACGGAGGAAATAAATCTATGTGCGTATGTTTGATATTTCCACTCATTCTAATTAAATAATAAGTAGGCGTGTATCTTGTTAAAATCTTGCAAAATTTAAGAAAATTTTAAACAACCGCTCCAGCGATGCCACGAATCATGCAGTTCAAAATGGTGATTAACTTGTTCTTACTCTTAGGGAGTGTAAATTTCATTTTATTGACAATTTGATTTGACAAAGTTTGTGTTCATATATATACCACTCGACTTACTAAGTTGATGTTATCGTTGTCATTTACTCACACCAATGATTTTGCTGAAAGCAATCGGCGACAAGACTACGACAATCATTGTGTTCATATATATGTTATGTAATACTGTTTTAACCAAATGCCTATATCTCTAAGGTAATGGTAAATATATCTTGAACATCTCCAATTTCACCCATACATACTCCCAATACTTTTATTTATTTTATTAATTTTTATTCATATATATTTTTTAATTTTAAGTTGTCAACATCAAGTGCAGCCGGTCTTCCTAATTTTCCTCATTATGAAATAGGCAGATTGCTTTTAAGACCTGACAAAAGTGTACTTAGTAATGTCTTGGATCTTGGTGTTTTGATAGGATATCGGTATTGGAGTAGACCACTTGTATACTTACACAAATACAAATACCGATATATCATGTTGAGTGGGCGGGGCTATTTATTTGAGACACGTACTATCATGCAGTGGCTATCCGCGTTTGTCTATATATGATGTTGAGTGGGCGGGGCTATTTATTTGAGACACGTACTATCATGCAGTGACTTTCCGCGTTTGTCTATATATGATGTTGAGTGGGCAGGGCTATTTATTTGACACACGTACTATCATGCAGTGACTTTCCGCGTTTATCTATATATTTGAGACACGTACTATCATGCAGTGACTTTCCGCGTTTGTCTATATATTTGAGACACGTACTATCATGCAGTGACTTTCCGCGTTTGTCTATATATGATGTTGAGTGGGTGGGGCTATTTATTTGAGACACGTACTATCATGCAGTGACTATTCGCGTTTGTCTATACAGATTGCTTATTTAATTATTCAATAAGGTATTTTTCCACAGGGAAAAGCAATGAAAACAGAGGTTGTAATGTGTATGCTGAGCCACCTAATTCCTACCCTATTATTTCTTTATCAACTTTATTATTTATTACTAAAAAAAAAATCACCTTTGCGTGCCTCTTGGTTATTGAGAAGAAAAAACTATTAAGGATTTTTGACAGAATTGATTGCTGTGACCATAGAAGTGGGTCAAGGTTATTAATATTAACAAACTTGATAGTAAGTCACCAGATCATCCTAAATTTAAAACATCAAGACCCTAGGCCTTGCAGATCCCAATTAAGAACAGGGAGTTGAAGTTTCAGACAAAGTTTTATAAATACATTTAATAGGAATTTATCACGGTATGATACTGACAAAATTTCATCAACTTCATTGAGAAAGTGATATTTAAAGATTTTGACAAAAGTGTATCTTGTGTCTGTGAGAGTCATTATTACACTTGATAGCCAATCATCTGAAAAATTCATTTGACATTTTATGAAAAATGTATATTGAGAAATGTTATTTAATTATTTAGTTTTTTGCGTAACGTATCCAAAGATGAATTCAATACATTTAGGCGTTAATGAGATATGGCAATCAAAGATGGCGCGCAACGGTCACGGTAAGTGCTAAGGAAAAACTGAAGACAAAAATTAAATACATTGTAATGACATTCTGCATCGATCTGTAAAAGATCTAACAGCGAACTTTTTTATTTGACATATTTCGAATTATTGTGTAACGGTCAAACGTTAGATATGGAAAGTATCAACTATGATATAATAACACAAACACTGTACAATTAACGATGTTCGAGTTAGGGCTATTTTAAAGTTTTTCCCGTATGACGTCATGACAGCCATATTGGAATACTGACATACATAAAAGAAGAGACAATGACACTTTCAGATAGTACCAACTATATACGATATAGTCTACAAACGTATCTCTTAAAAAAAAAACGATTTAGAGTCCACAAATCTTATAACAATAATAATAAGAAGAAGAATAAGAAACATAACAATAACAATAAGTCTTTAACCAGATAGTGAAAAGTCTGATTAGACAACCAGATAGTGAAAAGTCTGATTAGACAACCAGATAGTGAAAAGTCTGATTAGACAACCAGATAGTGAAAAGTCTGATTAGACAACCAGATAGTGAAAAGTCTGATTAGACAACCAGATAGTGAAAAGTCTGATTAGACAACCAGATAGTGAAAAGTCTGATTAGACAACCAGATAGTGAAAAGTCTGATTAGACAACCAGATAGTGAAAAGTCTGATTAGACAACCAGATAGTGAAAAGTCTGATTAGACAACCAGATAGTGAAAAGTCTGATTAGACAACCAGATAGTGAAAAGTCTGATTAGACAACCAGATAGTGAAAAGTCTGATTAGACAACCAGATAGTGAAAAGTCTGATTAGACAACCAGATAGTGAAAAGTCTGATTAGACAACCAGATAGTGAAAAGTCTGATTAGACAACCAGATAGTGAAAAGTCTAATTAGACTACCAGATAGTGAAAAGTCTGATTAGACAACCAGATAGTGAAAAGTCTGATTAGACAACCAGATAGTGAACAGTCTGATTAGACTACCAGATAGTGAAAAGTCTGATTAGACAACCAGATAGTGAAAAGTCTGATTAGACAACCAGATAGTGAAAAGTCTGATTAGACAACCAGATAGTGAAAAGTCTGATTAGACAACCAGATAGTGAACAGTCTGATTAGACTACCAGATAGTGAAAAGTCTGATTAGACAACATTACCAGATAGTGAAAAGTCTGATTAGACAACCAGATAGTGAAAAGTCTGATTAGACAACCAGATAGTGAAAAGTCTAATTAGACAACCAGATAGTGAAAAGTCTGATTAGACAACCAGATAGTGAAAAGTCTGATTAGACAACCAAATGAAAAAATACACCACACAACCAGATAGTGAAAAGTCTGATTAGACAACCAAATGAAAAAATACACCACACAACCAGATAGTGAAAAGTCTGATTAGACAACCAAATGAAAAAATACACCACACAACACATTGTCCTATTCCTATTTATATACTTATTGATAGATATTTTTTTTCTTTGAGAAAACAAAAAAGTAGGCGAATGAAAACTACAAAATAGAGAGTCTGATCTATGAGCTTGGGTGACCTTGACCTATTGATTGTTTTCACACAGCAACCAGAACGTGAAAGTCATCTTATTGAGTTTATTTGGGATATTTAGATAATACTGCATGTAAAATAGTAACGCCCATGATAGTTACTCTTATGTTTAATAGGTACAGTATCTTGTGCATTAAGTATTTCTTGACGTTTTGTCAAACCGATCTAACACACTACTGCATTACGTAGTTCACATTATACTCAGCTGCGATGATGGTAGCTAGAGGAAAATTTATTGGAAAATAAGAAGACAGTGTCAATGTTAAATAAAAATCGCTGAAAGATGTGGATTATTAAATTTCACTCAATTTCGTATTATTATGAAAAGAAGAAGTTTTTTCAAACTTTTTTTCAACATTTGCAGTAACGGGCGTTCTTCTATCGTAAAATCTAAAGTATTTCAATATAAAAATTGTTTAAAAAGCTCATTGTATTCAATAAATAATCTTATTTTATTATAATATTTATAAATAATATTAGACTCTAATCAAGTTACCTGCTAGGATCTCAGAATACTATTTAGGCATTAGTTTATAATGGTTGAATTGGGGTTCGATGGAAATTCACTCGATTCATTCTCGCACATTTTTCTTGACCACTTTAATTTGATAAGCGTTATGTGTTAGACCCTTTTTATCAGCCGCTTGTAGTTTCCAACACAAACCTGTTACGTCATCAGCAGGAAGTGGTGGCACATTCTTTTACCAAAGGAGACTACCCACTAGCACATGGATTTCCCACTACATATATTGTACATGCTGAAAGTGCGGTAAGCTTTCAGACACATAAATTTGTGTTACATATTTCGGTCAATTGATAGTCATTAAATCATTTCTTTTTCGTTACAGCAAAAAATGGAGAATACAGAAGAAAAGGAATATTAACTAGACACGACATTGTTATTATTTTACAAACAAACATTAAATTATTCGAGTAGTTACATCTGTGGAGCTTGATATGCTTTACACGTGAAGACAATAGCCTTGGGTATCGCTTCACATCTCTGACCGTATTATCTAACCATCGTAATTTGTGTGATATGAAAATAAATCATAACGAGAAATAATGACACCTGCTCTTAAGGTAAATTAATTCAAAATATTAGTTTTTGCTATTTCATGATATAATTGAGTTTACAGCGGGAATGGAACAGATTTCATTTTGACCATGAAAAGGGTTTCATGAATTCGGCACCAGCGGTTTCGATAAGTATGTAGCTTTGCTATTTAAATATTTCAATTCCGAACGATATTACGTTTTCAAAAGTAGAATTAAGGCATTTAAGATACCGCACAATTATAAAATAAGGTTATTTTGGTTGTTGTTGTTGTTGATTTAGCCATGCTCTCAAATTCTCCGTTGATAACAAAACTAACACTTGTGTAGTCTCTTGTTTTATTATCTGTTGGCTTAGTCAAGTGTCTATGTGTAAATATTTGTTTTATATCAATGATTTAATTGTTTTTGACATGGAATGAAGATTTCGTTTACGTGTCAAATTTTCTCGTGACCCCTGAGGAAATGATATTAGATTTTAAAGAGCCAGCCAAGAGCAAGGTAAATATGTAAATAAGTCAATTATGCAAAATTTCTAAATTTTACAACAGGCAAATCGACATTTTCATTCCTATTTTATATACATCTTACTAATATACCGTTCTGTAGTGTTACATTTAGCAATAAAAGAGTGTCTGGTGTTCCTGAATTCTTGAATCCATGCCCTTGCTGATAATATATTATTTTAATATGTAAATATTGTTTATTATTATGGTATTGTAAATATGGATGGAGATATAGGTGGCGTGTGTACCTTGTCTTTCTTTTGATATCAATATCTATAAGCTGTATATCTAACACGTAACAATCCCTCGTCTTTAGTTTACCCAGATATATGTCGTGTTTAGTTAACCCAGATATATGTCGTGTTTAGTTAACCCAGATATATGTCGTGTTTAGTTTACCCAGATATATGTCGTGTTTAGTTTACCCAGATATATGTGGTGTTTTGTTTACCAAGATATATGTCGTGTTTAGTTTACCCAGATATATGTCGTGTTTAGTTTACCCAGATATATGTCGTGTTTTGTTTACCCAGATATATGTCGTGTTTAGTTTACCCAGATATATGTCGTGTTTAGTTTACCCAGATATATGTCGTGTTTAGTTTACCCAGATATATGTCGTGTTTAGTTTACCCAGATATATGTCGTGTTTAGTTTACCCAGATATATGTCGTGTTTACGTCTTTAGTTAACCCAGATATATGTCGTGTTTAGTTTACCCAGATATATGTCGTGTTTAGTTTACCCAGATATATGTCGTGTTTAGTTTACCCAGATATATGTCGTGTTTAGTTGTTTAGTTTACCCAGATATATATCGTGTTTAGTTTACCCAGATATATGTCGTGTTTAGTTTACCCAGATATATGTCGTGTTTAGTTTACCCAGATATATGTCGTGTTTAGTTTACCCAGATATATATCGTGTTTAGTGTACCCAGATATATATCGTGTTTAGTGTACCCAGATATATATCGTGTTTAGTGTACCCAGATATATGTCGTGTTTAGTGTACCCAGATATATATCGTGTTTAGTGTACCCAGATATATATCGTGTTTAGTGTACCCAGATATATGTCGTGTTTAGTGTACCCAGATATATATCGTGTTTAGTGATACCCAGATATATATATGTACCCGTGTTTAGTGTGTTTACCCAGATATATGTCGTGTAGTGTACCCAGATATATATCGTGTTTAGTTTACCGAGATATATGTCGTGTTTAGTTAACCCAGATATATGTCGTGTTTAGTGTACCCAGATATTAGTTTACCCAGATATAGTTTAGTGTACCCAGATATATCGTGTTTAGTGTACCCAGATATATATCGTGTTTAGTGTACCCAGATATATATCGTGTTTAGTGTACCCAGATATATGTCGTGTTTAGTGTACCCAGATATATGTCGTGTTTAGTTTACCCAGATATATACCCAGATATATATCGTGTTTAGTGTACCCAGATATATGTCGTGTTTAGTGTACCCAGATATATGTCGTGTTTAGTGTACCCAGATATATGTCGTGTTTAGTTAACCCAGATATATGTCGTGTTTAGTTAACCCAGATATATATCGTGTTTAGTGTACCCTGATATATATCGTGTTTAGTGTACCCAGATATATATCGTGTTTAGTGTACCCAGATATATGTCGTGATATATAGTGTACCCAGATATATATATGTCGATATGTTTTAGTGTACCCAGATATATGTCGTGTTTAGTGTACCCAGATATATGTCGTGTTTAGTGTACCCTGATATATATCGTGTTTAGTGTACCCAGATATATATCGTGTTTAGTGTACCCTGATATATATCGTGTTTTGTGTACCCAGATATATATCGTGTTTAGGTTACCCAGATATATGTCGTGTTTAGTGTACCCAGATATATGTCGTGTTTAGTTAACCCAGATATATGTCGTGTTTAGTGTACCCAGATATATGTCGTGTTTAGTGTACCCAGATATATGTCGTGTTTAGTGTACCCAGATATATGTCGTGTTTAGTGTACCCAGATATATGTCGTGTTTAGTGTACCCAGATATATGTCGTGTTTAGTGTACCCAGATATATATCGTGTTTAGTGTACCCAGATATATGTCGTGTTTACGTGTTTAGTTAACCCAGATATATGTCGTGTTTAGTGTACCCAGATATATGTCGTGTTTAGTGTACCCAGATATATATCGTGTTTAGTGTACCCAGATATATGTCGTGTTTAGTGTACCCAGATATATGTCGTGTTTAGTGTACCCAGATATATATCGTGTTTAGTGTACCCAGATATATGTCGTGTTTAGTGTACCCAGATATATGTCGTGTTTAGTGTACCCAGATATATGTCGTGTTTGTACCCAGATATATGTCGTGTTCGTGTTTAGTGTACCCAGATATATATCGTGTTTAGTACCCAGATATATGTCGTGTTTAGTGTACCCAGATATATATCGTGTTTAGTGTACCCAGATATATGTCGTGTTTAGTGTACCCAGATATATATCGTGTTTAGTGTACCCAGATATATATCGTGTTTAGTGTACCCAGATATATGTCGTGTTTAGTGTACCCAGATATATATCGTGTTTAGTGTACCCAGATATATATCGTGTTTAGTGTACCCAGATATATGTCGTGTTTAGTGTACCCTGATATATATCGTGTTTAGTGTACCCTGATATATGTCGTGTTTAGTGTACCCTGATATATGTCGTGTTTAGTGTACCCAGATATATATCGTGTTTAGTGTACCCAGATATATGTCGTGTTTAGTGTACCCTGATATATATCGTGTTTAGTGTACCCAGATATATATCGTGTTTAGTGTACCCAGATATATGTCGTGTTTAGTGTACCCAGATATATATCGTGTTTAGTGTACCCAGATATATGTCGTGTTTAGTGTACCCAGATATATATCGTGTTTTGTGTACCCTGATATATATCGTGTTTAGTTTACCCTGATATATGTCGTGTTTAGTTTACCCTGATATATATCGTGTTTAGTGTACCCTGATATATATCGTGTTTAGTGTACCCTGATATATATCGTGTTTAGTGTACCCTGATATATATCGTGTTTAGTGTACCCAGATATATATCGTGTTTAGTGTACCCAGATATATATCGTGTTTAGTGTACCCAGATATATGTCGTGTTTAGTGTACCCAGATATATATCGTGTTTAGTGTACCCAGATATATATCGTGTTTAGTGTACCCAGATATATATCGTGTTTAGTGTACCCTGATATATATCGTGTTTAGTGTACCCTGATATATGTCGTGTTTAGTGTACCCTGATATATATCGTGTTTAGTGTACCCTGATATATATCGTGTTTAGTGTACCCTGATATATATCGTGTTTAGTGTACCCTGATATATATCGTGTTTTGTGTACCCTGATATATATCGTGTTTTGTGTACCCAGATATATATCGTGTTTAGGTTACCCAGATATATGTCGTGTTTACGTCTTTAGTTAACCCAGATATATATCGTGTTTAGTGTACCCTGATATATATCGTGTTTAGTGTACCCTGATATATATCGTGTTTAGTGTACCCAGATATATGTCGTGTTTAGTGTACCCTGATAGAGATCTTGGGGTCTGGTTTATTGTGCTGATTTAGATGCTCCTAATCTTATTGATGAGTTTCGAGGACTAGAACTGAGTGTTAGCAACATTTAAAATTAACATATGCAAACAGAATTTAGAAGTCTTTATCAAGATCTTGTCTGACTTGTTTACACAACTATTATAAGATACCTGAGATGTACATAAACACAAGACGGACTGGAGTATGTACAATTTGTTTGTTAAAAAATCTTCTTTAAGAAATAACATGTTTGTTTTGAAATGCTCTGTTCGTGACTAGGAGTGCATCGCCCCGTTTATATTCTATACTTGTGGTGGTGATTGATGGATGGATGGGGTGGGGGAGAGGGTTGGGTCAAGGGAGATTACAAAAGCCCGTTCTATCCTGCCTTCCAGCACGTCATGTCCCATCCTGTCTATTCAGGTGTCAATAGAGCTCAAGTTTGTGTCTTTTTCCGAATAGATGTTACATCTTGTAATCAAATTTGGTTTATATTTACACCTATCACATTACATCAAGTTCTACACCTGATTTGATTCTCTAATTTATTTCTATTTCTATGTCTCTCGTCACTATTTTATCAGCTTTCATCGAGGTATAACGCCATCAAAAGACTGCGCATGCGTGTGTACGTACATTACGTCACGTGAATGCTTATTGCATTTTTTAAATATCAGACGTACAGTCAACAGGAAAGTATTCTAGGTCAATATCAGACGTACAGTCAACAGGAAAGTATTCTAGGTCAATATCAGACGTACAGTCAAAAGGAAAGTATTCTAGGTCAATATCAGACGTACAGTCAACAGGAAAGTATTCTAGGTCAATATCAGACGTACAGTCAAAAGGAATGTATTCTAGGTCAATATCAGACGTACAGTCAACAGGAAAGTATTCTAGGTCTTTATCAGACGTACAGTCAAAAGGAATGTATTCTAGGTCAATATCAGACGTACAGTCAACAGGAAAGTATTCTAGGTCAATATCAGACGTACAGTCAACAGGAAAGTATTCTAGGTCAATATCAGACGTACAGTCAAAAGGAAAGTATTCTAGGTCAATATCAGACGTACAGTCAAAAGGAAAGTATTCTAGGTCAATATCAGACGTACAGTCAACAGGAAAGTATTCTAGGTCAATATCAGACGTACAGTCAAAAGGAAAGTATTCTAGGTCAATATCAGACGTACAGTCAAAAGGAAAGTATTCTAGGTCAATATCAGACGTACAGTCAACAGGAAAGTATTCTAGGTCAATATCAGACGTACAGTCAACAGGAAAGTATTCTAGGTCAATATCAGACGTACAGTCAAAAGGAAAGTATTCTAGGTCAATATCAGACGTACAGTTAAAAGGGAAGTATTCTAGGTCAATATCAGACGTACAGTCAAAAGGAAAGTATTCTAGGTCAATATCAGACGTACAGTCAACAGGAAAGTATTCTAGGTCAATATCAGACGTACAGTCAACAGGAATGTATTCTAGGTCAATATCAGACGTACAGTCAACAGGAATGTATTCTAGGTCAATATCAGACGTACAGTCAAAAGGAATGTTTCATAGGTCAATATCAGACGTACAGTCAACAGGAAAGTATTCTAGGTCAATATCAGACGTACAGTCAAAAGGAAAGTATTCTAGGTCAATATCAGACGTACAGTCAAAAGGAAAGTATTCTAGGTCAATATCAGACGTACAGTCAAAAGGAAAGTATTCTAGGTCAATATCAGACGTACAGTCAAAAGGAAAGTATTCTAGGTCAATATCAGACGTACAATTAAAAGGGAAGTATTCTAGGTCTTTATCAGACGTACAGTCAAAAGGAATGTATTATAGGTCAGTGAGAGATTATATCGTTGAATCCTTACTAATGTAAGATTAATGTTTGAAACAAGATATTTTGGAGGTCCTTCAACCCTACCTTAATCCTTACCGGTGCCTCGCAACCCCTGTGCACTGATTAAGCCTTGTTCAGAATGTTATTCATGAGTTAGTAACATTTAAAATTAACATATGCAAACAGAATTTAGAAGCCTTCTTCTAGATTTTGTTCGAGTTGTTTACCTAATTATAATAAGATACCTGAGAGGTACATAAACACGAGACGGACTTGAGAATGTACAATTTGTTAGCTAAAAAATCTTCTATAACAAGTAACATGTTTGTTTTGAAATGCTCTGTTCGTGACTAGGAGTGCATAGTCTCGTTTTATTAATACTCTGGGCTAGTGAAAATGAAGCTTAAGTTGGTCAGCTTAAGTTCGTGCCCCTTCCCTATTCAATGGTATATCTTGTGAATCATTCAACAGATTTATCGGGGTATAGCGCCATCGAACGACTGCGCATGCGTGAATACGTGCATTCTGTCAGGTGAATGCTTTTTGCATTCGTTTTAAATAACAGACGTGCAGTTAAAATGAAAGTATGCAAGGTCAATTTCAGACGTACAGAAATGACATTTCAATTTTTCACTCAATGACAGTAAAAGTTTTTTGAGAATGGATTTGAAAATCTGAGCTTAATGAATGATGATTGTGTATCTCTGTTTTTTTTATTTGCCATTGATTGTTATTCCACGTATTGACATTGATTGGTATTCCACGTAAATACGTATTGACATTGATTGATATTTCACGTATTGACATTGATTGGTATTCCATGTATATTCAGACGTACAGTCAACAGGATATTCCAATACGTCAATATCAGACGTATTATTGACATTGATTGATATTTCACGTATTGACATTGATTGGTATTCCACGTAAATACGTATTGACATTGATTGATATTCTACGTATTGACAATGATTGGTATTCCACGTATTAACATTGATTGGTATTCCACGTATTGACATTGATTGGCATTCCACCTAAATACGTATTGACATTGATTGATATTCCACGTATTGACATTGATTGGTATATCCACGTATTGACATTGATTGGTATTCCACGTAAATACGTATTGACATTGTTATTTCACGTATTGACATTGATTGGTATTCCACGTAAATTTGTATTGACATTGATATTTCACGTATTGACATTGATTGGTATTCCACGTATTGACAATTGTTATCACGTATTGACATTGATTGATTGGTATTCCACGTATTGACATTGATTGTTATTTCACGTATTGACATTGATTGTTATTTCACGTATTGACATTGATTGATAATCCACGTATTGACATTGATTGATATTCCACGTATTGACATTGATTGGTATTCCACGTATTGACAATGATTGGTATTCCACGTATTGACAATGATTGGTATTCCACGTATTGACATTGATTGGTATTCCACGTATTGACATTGATTGGTATTCCACGTATTGACAATGATTGGTATTCCGCGTTTTGACATTGATTGGTATTCCACGTATTGACATTGATTGGTATTCCACGTATTGACATTGATTGTTATTCCACGTATTGACATTGATTGGTATTCCACGTAAATACGTATTGACATTGATTGATATTCCACGTATTGACATTGATTGGTATTCCACGTATTGACAATGATTGGTATTCCACGTATTGACATTGATTGGTATTCCACGTAAATACGTATTGACATTGATTGATATTCCACGTATTGACATTGATTGGTATTCCATGTATTGACATTGATTGGTATTCCACGTATTGACATTGATTGGTATTCCACGTAAATACATATTGACATTGATTGTTATTCAACGTATTGACAATGATTGGTATTCCACGTAAATACGTATTGACATTGATTGGTATTCCACGTATTGACAATGATTGGTATTCCGCGTATTGACAATGATTGGTATTCCACGTAAAGACGTATTGACATTGATTGGTATTCTACGTATTGACATTGACTGGTATTCCATGTATTGACATTGATTGGTATTCCACGTATTGACATTGATTGGTATTCCACGTATTGACATTGATTGGCATTCCACGTAAATACGTATTGACATTGATTGTTATTTCACGTATTGACATTGATTGGTATTCCACGTAAATACGTATTGACATTGATTGGTATTCCACGTATTGACAATGATTGGTATTCCACGTATTGACAATGATTGGTATTCCACGTAAAGACGTATTGACATTGATTGGTATTCCATGTATTGACAATGATTGGTATTCCACGAAAAGATGTATTGACAATGATTGGTATTCCACGTATTGACAATGATTGGTATTCCACGTATTGACAATGATTGGTATTCCACGTAAAGACGTATTGACAATGATTGGTATTCCACGTATTGACAGTGATTGGTATTCCACGTAAAGACGTATTGACATTGATTGGTATTCCACGTATTGACATTGATTGGTATTCCATGTATTGACATTGATTGGTATTCCACGTATTGACAATGATTGGTATTCCACGTAAATACGTATTGACATTGATTGTTATTTCACGTATTGACATTGATTGGTATTCCACGTAAATTTGTATTGACATTGATTGTTATTTCACGTATTGACATTGATTGGTATTCCACGTATTGACATTGATTGTTATTTCACGTATTGACATTGATTGTTATTTCACGTATTGACATTGATTGGTATTCCACGTATTGACATTGATTGTTATTTCACGTATTGACATTGATTGTTATTTCACGTATTGACATTGATTGTTATTTCACGTATTGACATTGATTGGTATTCCACGTATTGACATTGATTGTTATTTCAAGTATTGACATTGATTGTTATTTCACGTATTGACATTGATTGGTATTTCACGTATTGACATTGATTGGTATTCCACGTATTGACATTGATTGGTATTCCATGTATTGACATTGATTGGTATTCCACGTATTGACAATGATTGGTATTCCACGTAAATACGTATTGACATTGATTGTTATTTCACGTATTGGCATTGATTGGTATTCCACGTAAATTTGTATTGACATTGATTGTTATTTCACGTATTGACATTGATTGGTATTCCACGTATTGACATTGATTGTTATTTCACGTATTGACATTGATTGTTATTTCACGTATTGACATTGATTGGTATTCCACGTATTGACATTGATTGTTATTTCACGTATTGACATTGATTGTTATTTCACGTATTGACATTGATTGTTATTTCACGTATTGACATTGATTGGTATTCCACGTATTGACATTGATTGTTATTTCAAGTATTGACATTGATTGTTATTTCACGTATTGACATTGATTGTTATTTCACGTATTGACATTGATTGGTATTCGACGTAAATACGTATTGACATTGATTGGTATTCCACGTATTGACATTGATTGTTATTTCACGTATTGACATTGATTGGTATTCCACGTAAATACGTATTGACATTGATTGGTATTCCACGTAAAGACGTATTGACATTGATTGATATTCCACGTATTGACAATGATTGGTATTCCACGTATTGACATTGATTGGTATTCCACGTAAATACGTATGGACATTGATTGATATTCCACGTATTGACATTGATTGGTATTCCATGTATTGACATTGATTGGTATTCCACGTATTGACATTGATTGGTATTCCACGTAAATACATATTGACATTGATTGTTATTCCACGTATTGACAATGATTGGTATTCCACGTAAATACGTATTGACATTGATTGGTATTCCACGTATTGACAATGATTGGTATTCCGCGTATTGACAATGATTGGTATTCCACGTAAAGACGTATTGACATTGATTGGTATTCTACGTATTGACATTGACTGGTATTCCATGTATTGACATTGATTGGTATTCCACGTATTGACATTGATTGGTATTCCACGTATTGACATTGATTGGTATTCCACGGAAAGACGTATTGACAATGATTGGTATTCCACGTATTGACAATGATTGGTATTCCACGTAAAGACGTATTGACAATGATTGGTATTCCACGTATTGACAATGATTGGTATTCCACGTAAAGACGTATTGACAATGATTGGTATTCCACGTATTGACAGTGATTGGTATTCCACGTAAAGACGTATTGACATTGATTGGTATTCCACGTATTGACATTGATTGGTATTCCATGTATTGACATTGATTGGTATTCCACGTATTGACAATGATTGGTATTCCACGTAAATACGTATTGACATTGATTGTTATTTCACGTATTGACATTGATTGGTATTCCACGTAAATTTGTATTGACATTGATTGTTATTTCACGTATTGACATTGATTGGTATTCCACGTATTGACATTGATTGTTATTTCACGTATTGACATTGATTGTTATTTCACGTATTGACATTGATTGGTATTCCACGTATTGACATTGATTGTTATTTCACGTATTGACATTGATTGTTATTTCACGTATTGACATTGATTGTTATTTCACGTATTGACATTGATTGGTATTCCACGTATTGACATTGATTGTTATTTCAAGTATTGACATTGATTGTTATTTCACGTATTGACATTGATTGGTATTCCACGTATTGACATTGATTGTTATTTCAAGTATTGACATTGATTGGTATTCCACGTATTGACATTGATTGGTATTCCACGTATTGACAGTGATTGGTATTCCACGTAAAGACGTATTGACATTGATTGGTATTCCACGTATTGACATTGATTGGTATTCCATGTATTGACATTGATTGGTATTCCACGTATTGACAATGATTGGTATTCCACGTAAATACGTATTGACATTGATTGTTATTTCACGTATTGACATTGATTGGTATTCCACGTAAATACGTATTGACATTGATTGTTATTTCACGTATTGACATTGATTGGTATTCCACGTATTGACATTGATTGTTATTTCACGTATTGACATTGATTGTTATTTCACGTATTGACATTGATTGGTATTCCACGTATTGACATTGATTGTTATTTCACGTATTGACATTGATTGTTATTTCACGTATTGACATTGATTGTTATTTCACGTATTGACATTGATTGGTATTCCACGTATTGGCATTGATTGTTATTTCAAGTATTGACATTGATTGTTATTTCACGTATTGACATTGATTGGTATTTCACGTATTGACATTGATTGGTATTCCACGTATTGACATTGATTGGTATTCCATGTATTGACATTGATTGGTATTCCACGTATTGACAATGATTGGTATTCCACGTAAATACGTATTGACATTGATTGTTATTTCACGTATTGACATTGATTGGTATTCCACGTAAATTTGTATTGACATTGATTGTTATTTCACGTATTGACATTGATTGGTATTCCACGTATTGACATTGATTGTTATTTCACGTATTGACATTGATTGTTATTTCACGTATTGACATTGATTGGTATTCCACGTATTGACATTGATTGTTATTTCACGTATTGACATTGATTGTTATTTCACGTATTGACATTGATTGTTATTTCACGTATTGACATTGATTGGTATTCCACGTATTGACATTGATTGGTATTCCACGTAAATACGTATTGACATTGATTGGTATTCCACGTATTGACAATGATTGGTATTCCACGTAAAGACGTATTGACATTGATTGGTATTCCATGTATTGACAATGATTGGTATTCCACGGAAAGACGTATTGACATTGATTGGTATTCCACGTATTGACAATGATTGGTATTCCACGTAAAGACGTATTGACAATGATTGGTATTCCACGTATTGACAATGATTGGTATTCCACGTAAAGACGTATTGACAATGATTGGTATTCCACGTATTGACAGTGATTGGTATTCCACGTAAAGACGTATTGACATTGATTGGTATTCCACGTATTGACATTGATTGGTATTCCATGTATTGACATTGATTGGTATTCCACGTATTGACAATGATTGGTATTCCACGTAAATACGTATTGACATTGATTGTTATTTCACGTATTGACATTGATTGGTATTCCACGTAAATTTGTATTGACATTGATTGTTATTTCACGTATTGACATTGATTGGTATTCCACGTATTGACATTGATTGTTATTTCACGTATTGACATTGATTGTTATTTCACGTATTGACATTGATTGTTATTTCACGTATTGACATTGATTGTTATTTCACGTATTGACATTGATTGGTATTCCACGTATTGACATTGATTGTTATTTCAAGTATTGACATTGATTGTTATTTCACGTATTGACATTGATTGGTATTCCACGTATTGACATTGATTGTTATTTCAAGTATTGACATTGATTGGTATTCCACGTATTGACATTGATTGGTATTCCACGTATTGACAGTGATTGGTATTCCACGTAAAGACGTATTGACATTGATTGGTATTCCACGTATTGACATTGATTGTTATTCCATGTATTGACATTGATTGGTATTCCACGTATTGACAATGATTGGTATTCCACGTAAATACGTATTGACATTGATTGTTATTTCACGTATTGACATTGATTGGTATTCCACGTAAATTTGTATTGACATTGATTGTTATTTCACGTATTGACATTGATTGGTATTCCACGTATTGACATTGATTGTTATTTCACGTATTGACATTGATTGTTATTTCACGTATTGACATTGATTGGTATTCCACGTATTGACATTGATTGTTATTCACGTATTGACATTGATTGTTATTTCACGTATTGACATTGATTGTTATTTCACGTATTGACATTGATTGGTATTCCACGTATTGACATTGATTGTTATTTCAAGTATTGACATTGATTGTTATTTCACGTATTGACATTGATTGGTATTTCACGTATTGACATTGATTGGTATTCCACGTATTGACATTGATTGGTATTCCATGTATTGACATTGATTGTTATTCCACGTATTGACAATGATTGGTATTCCACGTAAATACGTATTGACATTGATTGTTATTTCACGTATTGACATTGATTGGTATTCCACGTAAATTTGTATTGACATTGATTGTTATTTCACGTATTGACATTGATTGGTATTCCACGTATTGACATTGATTGTTATTTCACGTATTGACATTGATTGTTATTTCACGTATTGACATTGATTGGTATTCCACGTATTGACATTGATTGTTATTTCACGTATTGACATTGATTGTTATTTCACGTATTGACATTGATTGTTATTTCACGTATTGACATTGATTGGTATTCCACGTATTGACATTGATTGGTATTCGACGTAAATACGTATTGACATTGATTGGTATTCCACGTATTGACAATGATTGGTATTCCACATATTGACAATGATTGGTATTCCACGTAAAAACGTATTGACATTGATTGGTATTCCACGTATTGACAATGATTGGTATTCCACGTAAAGACGTATTGACAATGATTGGTATTCCACGTATTGACAATGATTGGTATTCCACGTAAAGACGTATTGACAATGATTGGTATTCCACGTATTGACAGTGATTGGTATTCCACGGAAAGACGTATTGACAATGATTGGTATTCCACGTATTTACAATGATTGGTATTCCACGTAAAGACGTATTGACAATGATTGGTATTCCACGTATTGACAATGATTGGTATTCCACGTAAAGACGTATTGACAATGATTGGTATTCCACGTATTGACAGTGATTGGTATTCCACGTAAAGACGTATTGACATTGATTGGTATTCCACGTATTGACATTGATTGGTATTCCATGTATTGACATTGATTGGTATTCCACGTATTGACAATGATTGGTATTCCACGTAAATACGTATTGACATTGATTGTTATTTCACGTATTGACATTGATTGGTATTCCACGTAAATTTGTATTGACATTGATTGTTATTTCACGTATTGACATTGATTGGTATTCCACGTATTGACATTGATTGTTATTTCACGTATTGACATTGATTGTTATTTCACGTATTGACATTGTTTGTTATTTCACGTATTGACATTGATTGTTATTTCACGTATTGACATTGATTGGTATTCCACGTATTGACATTGATTGTTATTTCAAGTATTGACATTGATTGTTATTTCACGTATTGACATTGATTGGTATTCCACGTATTGACATTGATTGTTATTTCAAGTATTGACATTGATTGGTATTCCACGTATTGACATTGATTGGTATTCCACGTATTGACAGTGATTGGTATTCCACGTAAAGACGTATTGACATTGATTGGTATTCCACGTATTGACATTGATTGGTATTCCATGTATTGACATTGATTGGTATTCCACGTATTGACAATGATTGGTATTCCACGTAAATACGTATTGACATTGATTGTTATTTCACGTATTGACATTGATTGGTATTCCACGTAAATTTGTATTGACATTGATTGTTATTTCACGTATTGACATTGATTGGTATTCCACGTATTGACATTGATTGTTATTTCACGTATTGACATTGATTGTTATTTCACGTATTGACATTGATTGGTATTCCACGTATTGACATTGATTGTTATTTCACGTATTGACATTGATTGTTATTTCACGTATTGACATTGATTGTTATTTCACGTATTGACATTGATTGGTATTCCACGTATTGACATTGATTGTTATTTCAAGTATTGACATTGATTGTTATTTCACGTATTGACATTGATTGGTATTTCACGTATTGACATTGATTGGTATTCCACGTATTGACATTGATTGGTATTCCATGTATTGACATTGATTGGTATTCCACGTATTGACAATGATTGGTATTCCACGTAAATACGTATTGACATTGATTGTTATTTCACGTATTGACATTGATTGGTATTCCACGTAAATTTGTATTGACATTGATTGTTATTTCACGTATTGACATTGATTGGTATTCCACGTATTGACATTGATTGTTATTTCACGTATTGACATTGATTGTTATTTCACGTATTGACATTGATTGGTATTCCACGTATTGACATTGATTGTTATTTCACGTATTGACATTGATTGTTATTTCACGTATTGACATTGATTGTTATTTCACGTATTGACATTGATTGGTATTCCACGTATTGACATTGATTGTTATTTCAAGTATTGACATTGATTGTTATTTCACGTATTGACATTGATTGTTATTTCACGTATTGACATTGATTGGTATTCGACGTAAATACGTATTGACATTGATTGGTATTCCACGTATTGACATTGATTGTTATTTCACGTATTGACATTGATTGGTATTCCACGTA
Source organism: Ylistrum balloti (assembly GCF_031769215.1). Lineage (NCBI taxonomy): Eukaryota > Metazoa > Mollusca > Bivalvia > Pectinida > Pectinidae > Ylistrum > Ylistrum balloti. Next base: position 90,542 of record NW_026782211.1, read on the forward strand.
AATACGTATTGACATTGATTGATATTTCACGTATTGACATTGATTGGTATTCCACGTAAATACGTATTGACATTGATTGATATTCCACGTATTGACATTGATTGGTATTCCACGTATTGACAATGATTGGTATTCCACGTATTGACATTGATTGGTATTCCACGTAAATACGTATTGACATTGATTGATATTCCACGTATTGACATTGATTGGTATTCCATGTATTGACATTGATTGGTATTCCACGTATTGACATTGATTGGTATTCCACGTAAATACATATTGACATTGATGGGTATTCCACGTATTGACAATGATTGGTATTCCACGTAAATACGTATTGACATTGATTGGTATTCCACGTATTGACAATGATTGGTATTCCGCGTATTGACAATGATTGGTATTCCACGTATTGACATTGATTGTTATTTCAAGTATTGACATTGATTGGTATTCCACGTATTGACATTGATTGGTATTCCACGTATTGACATTGATTGGTATTCCACGTATTGACATTGATTGGTATTTCACGTATTGACATTGATTGGTATTCCACGTATTGACATTGATTGGTATTCCATGTATTGACATTGATTGGTATTCCACGTATTGACAATGATTGGTATTCCACGTAAATACGTATTGACATTGATTGTTATTTCACGTATTGACATTGATTGGTATTCCACGTAAATTTGTATTGACATTGATTGTTATTTCACGTATTGACATTGATTGGTATTCCACGTATTGACATTGATTGTTATTTCACGTATTGACATTGATTGTTATTTCACGTATTGACATTGATTGGTATTCCACGTATTGACATTGATTGTTATTTCACGTATTAACATTGATTGTTATTTCACGTATTGACATTGATTGTTATTTCACGTATTGACATTGATTGGTATTCCACGTATTGACATTGATTGTTATTTCAAGTATTGACATTGATTGTTATTTCACGTATTGACATTGATTGTTATTTCACGTATTGACATTGATTGGTATTCGACGTAAATACGTATTGACATTGATTGGTATTCCACGTATTGACATTGATTGTTATTTCACGTATTGACATTGAATGGTATTCCACGTAAATACGTATTGACGATATTCCACTTATTGACATTGATTGGTATTCCACGTAAATACGTATTGACATTGATTGATATTCCACGTATTGACATTGATTGGTATTCCACGTATTGACAATGATTGGTATTCCACGTATTGACATTGATTGGTATTCCACGTAAATACGTATTGACATTGATTGATATTCCACGTATTGACATTGATTGGTATTCCATGTATTGACATTGATTGGTATTCCACGTATTGACATTGATTGGTATTCCACGTAAATACGTATTGACATTGATTGTTATTCCACGTATTGACATTGATTGGTATTCCACGTAAATACGTATTGACATTGATTGGTATTCCACGTATTGACAATGATTGGTATTCCGCGTATTGACAATGATTGGTATTCTGCGTAAAGACGTATTGACATTGATTGGTATTCTACGTATTGACATTGACTGGTATTCCATGTATTGACATTGATTGGTATTCCACGTATTGACATTGATTGGTATTCCACGTATTGACAATGATTGGTATTCCATGTATTGACAATGATTGGTATTCCACGTAAAGACGTATTGACAATGATTGGTATTCCACGTATTGACAATGATTGGTATTCCACGTAAAGACGTATTGACATTGATTGGTATTCCACGTATTGACATTGATTGGTATTCCACGTATTGACATTGATTGGTATTCCACGTATTGACAATGATTGGTATTCCACGTAAATACGTATTGACATTAATTGTTATTTCACGTATTGACATTGATTGGTATTCCACATATTGACATTGATTGATATTCCACGTAAATACGTATTGACATTGATTGTTATTTCACGTATTGACATTGATTGGTATTCCACGTAAATTTGTATTGACATTGATTGTTATTTCACGTATTGACATTGATTGGTATTCCACGTATTGACATTGATTGGTATTTCACGTATTGACATTGATTGTTATTTCACGTATTGACATTGTTTGTTATTTCACGTATTGACATTGATTGGTATTCCACGTAAATACGTATTGACATTGATTGTTATTTCACGTATTGACATTGATTGGTATTCCACGTAAATACGTATTGACATTGATTGTTATTTCACGTATTGACATTGATTGGTATTCCACGTATTGACATTGATTGATACTCCACGTATTGACATTGATTGTTATTCCACGTATTGACATTGACTGGTATTCCACGTAAATACGTATTGACATTGATTGTTATTTCACGTATTGACATTGATTGGTATTCCACGTAAATACGTATTGACATTGATTGTTATTTCACGTGTTGACATTGATTGGTATTCCACGTAAATACGTATTGACATTGATTGTTATACGTATTGACATTGATTGTTATTTCACGTATTGACATTGATTGTTATTCCACGTATTGACATTGATTGGTATTCCACGTAAATACGTATTGACATTGATTGTTATTTCACGTATTGACATTGATTGGTATTCCACGTAAATACGTATTGACATTGATTGGTATTCCACGTAAAGACGTATTGACATTGATTGGTATTCCACGTATTGACATTGATTGGTATTCCACGTAAATACGTATTGACATTGATTGGTATTCCACGTAAATACGTATTGACATTGATTGGTATTCCACGTATTGACAATGATTGGTATTCCAGGTATTGACATTGATTGGTATTCCACGTATTGACATTGATTGGTATTCCACGTAAATACGTATTGACATTGATTGGTATTCCACGTAAATACGTATTGACATTGATTGGTATTCCACGTATTGACAATGATTGGTATTCCACATAAATACGTATATTTGTAGATATGATTGTCGTTAATATTTTTGTAACTTCATTGAATACTTGGTAGCTAATTGGTATACTTCTACATTTTTAAAATAGGCAAGACTTTAATAAATCATTTTTATCTCACGTAGATATCACGTGATAGATAGATCGATGATTTGCATGTTGAGAACGGAAAGTCACCTTGATCAGTTGTATAATGAAATGTATTATCTGAATGAACCGTGTCACGTTTCCCTGTTATTTTTCTATAATCGATCTTAAAGCTAAGATATGCCATCATGACCCAGATAGCTTTACCTCTATAACAGAATACAATGCTTACATCAATCAGACATCGACTAAAGACCCAGTATCTATTTAACATATTTCATTGTTCACTGACCCTGGGCATGTAAAATAATTCCATTCATTAATTAGCATTCTCAGTACGACTACACGGACGCATTCTGACATCTGTCAGAAACGTAATACATATTTACACTGTATTCTGCTGTACACATGATATCATTGTTAAAGAGGGGAGAATATGATTAGATACATTTATTTCAAAGATAATGTAATTAGACCAATAAAGATGACATGATATTGATAAACGGCCAGTGATTTCAGATTAATGGATTTTCTCTAAGACATATGTGTATGTAAGTCTCGTCGTCCTATCTCTATGTTAATCAAAGTCACTTTGTTTTGTAGGTCAACGGTAGTATTAATTAACGCTGCGTCTACATAGGTTTGGTAGGTTTTGATAAAGTCCGGCCTCACTTCGATCTTTACAATACGGAAGTATTGAATATTTGAAATCAAGAAAGAAAAACTTGGCGATGAGACGAAATTTCGGGTTAATAACATTTAAAGTCGATTTATTTGTACTCGAGTGCGGTTAAACCGTCCTTTTTACCGACAAATTTGTTTTCACGTTAATTGCAAACAATTATACAAAGCCTAGTTTTCAGATTTTTTTTTGTTTAAATGTAGATGCTTTATTTCACGAGACTGTCAACGGTTTGATATACCTATATATTATTGTATTCGTATGTCAGTGAGCATACTTATAGGAGAGAAAATAATTAAAGGTCACATTGCTGTTAAGTCATTTGGTAAACCGCACCAACAAAGCGGAAGTGTGCTCACTGTCAAGTGTCCGACAAAGCAGTTTTCGTTAAACAATGGTCACCGTGTTGGATGGCTTATTTACGTAAATAAAGTAAAAGTTTCTTCAAAGCGACCGGAAGATGCAGGGACGACATATGGGCTAGTTATTCATTTAATGCGTCATGAAATTAATAAGACACCATACAAATCCACATAGTACATCTTTGTCAAATTAAGAGCTCAAGGGGGCTTTCGGTTGATGATTGTCATAGATTTTTGTGTAACCTTTGGCAGCGGACTAGCTTCATGTAAATCAAACAGGCATAATACTAGTAGATGTAAATGCAATATTACACAGAAATTTTATTTAGTGATTGGCCAAGAGGTCTTCAGTTGTAAATCTTTTCGCTGCAGGATTTTCTAACCTTGTACCATTTTACCCGATTTCGCTCCATTTTCATTTCGCCCTCTGAGGACTAAGTTATATATAAGCGAAACAAAATTTCGCCCATTTCAAATTCAAGGACGAAAATAAAACGAAAATTTCATCGTATACAGTATCTGATAATAAGTTTATGTTGTGGAAGGTGATTCGTTTGAGACGTTTGCCTCAAAGTATACCAAAACTTCAATCAGGATTTTTTTCATCATAAGTGACTCTCTAAATAGATGGACGAGATTGTCAAATCTTGCAGTAGAATGATTATGTCATTATTTATGTGTGCTGACTCTATCAGATTTGTGTTTCAAGACATTACACAGATAATCACAGGTTGGGGGAATGGTGTCTTAATTACCGTCGCTGAAGTTCATGTATATGAAGACATGTACGCTGCACAAATGTTTTTGTCATCAGCTGTTTCCCTCCTATACAATACTGTGTAATTAATTCTGAAATTGAATGGAAGTGTATTACTCACCTGTGTATCTTTTGCAAAGTCGTTGATATAATGTAGCTTATTATAATTTCAATTTCTGTCATCCTGCTGATGTTTTCCCTGTTAACAGTAAACGTTTTGTTATTGGGATCTGATACATGTCTACTACTCAAGTGAGATTTAACTTCTTAACATACATTCAAGTTTAGTAACTGCTTTTGCATGTTTTCGTTTTTTGTTCGGTTCCTCTAAAACGGGCTTAACTATTCACCCTTTTCATTCGTTGTTGATTCGTTTAGCCTTTCCTGTGATAAGTTTCACACTTGTTAAGCGTATTTCCAATCCAATATAGATCTACTTCAAGTCCCGATTTTCCCTTCTATTATCGACTTGCTTTCGTCCCTGTCAGAACAGAGATTTTTATCATCTTTTCTAACAGAACCGTTGTCATCTTGTTTTTGATGTACACATCTTTGTTAACATATTCATTAAAACGTGATTTTGTATGAAACGAAAATACGACGCCATAGCCACGTGATTGCTGCACGTTAACAATATATAATCACCTTGAATGGGAAAGTCACCGAGGCAAATGGCAGTAGATTTTTTTTTATTTATTTATTGATGTTTTGATGGTATATATACAATACATTTGATTAGAAGAATACAGATTTTTCTGGAAAAGTGTTTATTAAAGCATGAAGCTAATTTTGTCATAGTTTCGTAAAAGAACTTTTCTTGTATGACACTCCGTTGCAGTATACCGGTTGATAAGAATTCTAAGAAATTTTCTAATTGTTATGTTTAATTTTACAGATGTCTGCCTAACCAGGGATTGCACGGAGTCAGGTAAAGTCTGTATTTACATATGTGTGTAAAAACTCACAAATATTGAAACAACCCGTGTAATCCTTTAACTTATTGTATAAAAAAGACATGTTTTAATGATGAAATGGTAAAACAATAAGTTTGCTATATGATAATTTGTACCAGAATCCATTATCCGTAGAAAGCCCATACAAACATACGTGTAGTGTTATAGATAGCAACCACGGGAAATGATATTTTACAAGTATTAATAAGATACTTAAGATTCAAACTGTTCCCCTAGTGCCTGTTGTTTCGTGTTTTGTTCAGAACTCATTATTACTACAGTATTCATTGTCTGTTTGAGAAAGACACGTGTGAGATCTTTTCTTCAAGGTTGAGAAATGCTTTAAATTGTAGCCGCTAGGATGTTAAACAACCTTGACACCACTGTGGAACCGTGTGAAAACTTTTTCGATTTCGCGTGTGGGACATGGAGAAAACAGAACATCATCCCTGAAGACCGCTCAAGTCAAGATGTATTTGGAATATTACGAGATGAAGTAGAGGTTGTCCTTAAAAGTAAGTAGATAACACAGACTATAATGTAAGTGTGCATATCATGATCAATAAGTAATTCAATGACAGGTGTGTTCTTGTGCTATTCTCATCACTATAAACTCACTATAAGTACCTCTTTTTGCATGTTCAGGTTATCGATTTTTGTCTGTGAGGAAATGTATCTGTTTTTTCTTGCAGATCTCCTAGAGGCCCCCATCACAAATGATGACATAACGGTTGAGAAAACCATAAAAAACATGTACAAGTCCTGCATGGATCAAGGTAAGTCCCCGATAGGATTGGGCAGTAAAGGTAACCTTAATGAAATTTCAACTATCGCACTACAGAGAAACTTGGCAAATGAAAATGTCAGAACAGTCTGCTTTGAATTTGCTATAGTTTGGCATGATATAATCAAAATTACAAAGAGATGTGTCACTTTTTCCTTTTACAAAATAAGAAAGAATTAAAAACGATTAGGTACATATCATTATCACATTAGATAGAAGGAATGTCTTCCTGGTTGTATCAGATGTTACATCCTGACATGCTTCAAATGCATTATTCATTTTTGTCATGAGTGACAGATATGCTTAGACCATCACCAAGATTTCTGACAACTTAATGATCCATGATTAAACAAAGGTTCTATACAAAAACGACAATGTGTTAAATAGCATTAAGTATGATTACACCTGACATCAATCAATCATGGACGCTGTAAATACACTTGTTACAAATCACCGAGTCATGTACATTTCTTATCACATGCATGTTGATTAAGTTCGATGTCAAAGAGTGCGAAACTTCACCACTCTGACACACGTGTATTACGTTCAATACTAGAAAAAGTGTATATTAAGAACCAAAAGTGCATTTTAGATTCATATAAAATGAGAATTGCTTATAAAATTTCCCTCCCGAAATTTACATGTATGAACTCCATCCCATTGTTTATGTTTTCATTTACGGACAAAAAATATGCATTTTTTGTAAACAAATGTTGGATATTATAGTAAACAAACAGATATATAAACATCAATGTATTTACATATCTCAAATGTTTTCAAATATTGAAATATTAGGATTTCCGTTTCTAAAACAAAGATACCTTCGGTTGTCGAATGATATAGATTGCAATAGTACATGAGGAATTTGTCATCAGGATCACACTGTGTACTGTAATAATCTTGAGCGATATAAGAAATTCGATTTTAATTTGGTTTTCACTTTGAGAACATGACTTTTTCTTTTCTTGTTCTTAATTTCCATTTTCAGTTAATTTTCTAGAACGCCAGACGAATATTACTATTCGATTTTCAATAGGGTTTTAAGCTTTATTTGGACTACCTCTACAAATATTTCAAAATATTTTTAATATATATATATATAAATCAAGTACGAGAAGAGAAAAGGTCACGTTCTCATAGTGAGAATCGATTTTGTTAAATTCTAAATTCTTTCTATACATGCCTGTACTCAGCTCGATTAAACATGCGTTTCTTGTCTCATATCCGCTTTATATATCATTTGCCTGGAATTTGCTAATGATCAAATTTTGATCTTGCACTTTGTTAGATTAGACCCGGGGCTACTTGGAAACATTGTTCAGTGATGATAGAGATGATGGATGATCTTTTTATGCATTAAAATAAACGTATATCCATACTTCCTTGATAATCGACTTATTGGATATTTTCTAATTTCATCATACGCCTGCAGCTAAACCTGACAGCTGTATGTTTATATACTAAACTCAGATAATTAAAGTAGCAATGTTAGTTTGTTGATAGGATGTAGGTTTTATCTAAGTGCTATCAGTCGCTATGATATTTATGTTAAATCTGGGGCTTTTCACTGCTTTCTTCATCGGTGTGCACAAGATGAAATTTGGTATTGGATAATACGTCTAACATAGAAAAGAATGGGGCCATCGTTTCGTAAATATAACTATATTGATATCTAAATTGTATAGTCTAACATAGAAAAGAATGGGGCCATCGTTTTGTAAATAGAATTATATTGATATCTAAATTGTATAGTCTAACATAGAAAAGAATGGGGCCATCGTTTCGTAAATAGAACTATATTGATGTGTAAACTATATTGTACCGTACCAACACAACCATACGATTGAAAAGGCACACAACTACTACTGATCAAAGTAAAACCGCTGGACACATAAGTGACACTAAGGGCAAAACGTAATTCAAGAAAAATAAATTATCGAATAAAAAACGTATTGGAAAGAATTTCAAATGATTTTATGAGTTATGGATTTTGGGTAGTTTAAAAAGCATGCCATGGCCGTTTGTATTTTCTGAACGAGTGACAGTATTCTTGAGAACTTAAGAGTGACACTCCATGCTGGTGCCCGCCTGGGGAACAAGGAAATCCACCACAGAAATTACTATCTAACGTCTTCAAAATCATTTACACTTGGATTAGGTCAGATCTGTTGAAATATGTAACGTTAAACCAGAACTGTTAATTTGCCTTTGTATACATCTGTAGCATATGAAACTATTGATCGTGTTTCCGGCCACTGGCCAATTATTCTGTTCCATGGCCATCATATGTTGTTTTTTTATTTTAATGTTGTCAATTATACTAGATTTTTTTTTACTTGTGTAGATCTCATTAAACAACGAAACATTTCGGTAGCATTCCCTTTGTTAAACGACCTCGGAGGTTGGCCGGTACTGGGTTCGAAACCAGGCGGTAACTGGAATGAAAGCGATTACGACTTGACTCGGTTGCTGATTGGCCTCATCAAGTACAATAACAAACCGCTTATACAGATGTATGTTTATACAGACGTGAAGAATTCCACAGTCAGGATTATTTATGTAAGTAGATATCAGATTTAACTCGTATACTTTACTTACTTGTAACATGACTTACTTAGTAACACGGCAGGTGTCGTCGGTAAAGCCGATACTAAAAGCAGATAGAGTTTATCCTTCTAGAACACCTGGTCTTGTTTTCGTTGCTGGTATTTTCTCTGATGGGTAAATTGTGTGGTTGCCATAGAAATCTCATAAAGAAATATTCTATTTCTATGTGTGATATGAAGCTGAACGTATCTGTTGCTCGTTAGGTTGCCTGTTGGTTCCGTTGTGTGATATGAAGCTGAACGTATCTGTTGCTCGTTAGGTTGCCTGTTGGTTCCGTTGTGTGATATGAAGCTGTACGTATCTGTTGCTCGTTAGGTTGCCTGTTGGTTCCGTTGTGTGATATGAAGCTGAACGTATCTGTTGCTCGTTAGGTTGCCTGTTGGTTCCGTTGTGTGATATGAAGCTGAACGTATCTGTTGCTCGTTAGGTTGCCTGTTGGTTCCGTTGTGTGGTATGAAGCTGGATGTTTTTGACGCTCGTTAGTTTGTCTGTTGGTTCCGTTGTGTGATATGAAGCTGAACGTATCTGTTGCTCGTTAGGTTGCCTGTTGGTTCCGTTGTGTGATATGAAGCTGAACGTATCTGTTGCTCGTTAGGTTGCCTGTTGGTTCCGTTGTTGTATACCTTGTTTTTATTTACGAATGTGACATTACTTACTTGGATTGACCAAGATTTACATGGCGGATGTCGTCGAGAAAGCAGAAGACGATTACTCTTCCGGAACACCTGGTCTTATCCCCCTTGTACCTTTTCAGAAGTCTATGTTCAAATCTTTATTTTGTTGATATTTGCCCACAATTTTATGGAATTTGAGTTTAGATAATGATTATGTTGACATGTTGTATTTTCTTGATGTTTATTGTTAATCTTTCTTTGTTCATCTTTTGCCATCGTTTCAAGTTTAATTAAGAATAAGATTTTTTCCCGTTCTCCACCCATTAGGTTATGAAACTGGATCAAACCTATCCATGATTCAATGATTGTCAAAGTTAAGCTACACCATCTGGTTTGAAAGATATATACTGTGTTACGGATATATTAACTGTTAATAAGTTCTGTGCTGCCGACTTTACATTTCGGGTAAATATAGTTACAATCTCACCACACTTCCTTAGCAAACCGTTTCAATAACGGGAAAATATTTCCAAATATATGAGGTAAATCCTCCCGCTGCTCAAGTTTGAATATGCAGAAATAAAATGCTTCAGTATATGTTTCCGATTGCCCATTATAAAGGATCATTAATTGCTATTGTCATCAGATCGACCAACCCGGTTTTGGCATGCCTGGCCAGAAATACTATCAAAAGGGTCGTGATGACGTCATGGTGCAAGCGTATGAAGAGCTGGCTAAATCTGTCGCCCTAGCATTTGGTGCTTCCGAAGATACGGCAACAAACGATGTGAAAGACTTGATTGATTTGGAATTTGACATCGCGAATGTAAGTTAACGTCATCAGTATTATTGTTTATCTAGCTTTCGTTTACAACACATTGTTAAAGGAATATAAGTTTTTTTATAAGAAATTCTACATACTATCTATTCATACAGTTTCCATTGTCGTATAATTTCACTTCAGGTTTTGCTTGATAGTTCAGTGTTTTCAAAAGACTCGATTTTTAAGTCTTTTGTATCTTACGAAACTAACAAACTAGTGTTAAATAAACTGCCTGTGTCTTAATAAAATTTCGGGTTATTTCAGAATTGCCTTCATAATGACATTTAAATTATACCCTGCTCAGATAAACTGTCGCTTTTAGCTGAATGTTTTTTCTTTTCCTTTTTCCTTTAAAAATTGTTCTTAATGCCAAAATTTCTGTACTTCTTTTCCCTCCAAATCTTATATTGAAGATACAATATACATGAAGTATCAGTAAGATTAATCACCATGTCTTTTTCTCCTCTGTATTCTGAAGTTCGTGCACCAGTAAGACACGTGACATTACAGCGATACACGTGACTGTTTCAGATCTCCATGGCTTCCGAGGAGAGGCGAGATAGTAACGTCCTTTATAACCGTATGCCATTGTCTCAACTTTCAGAAAATTTCACGGAACCGGGAGATGTGAGTACAGCACATAATATCCTATCATCTTGTAAATAAACAAATGTATTTTAACAATCTACTGTGATTTTTGTTAGTGTTTGATATGATTTCTTCGATGTTCATATTTTTAGATAATTCATATGGGGTATAAGCTTCCCTATGACTATGTTTCTGGTTTCATTAAGATATATACCACGAGAGTACACTGTACCATATGATTCTATCACTGATTTACATCAGTGTTAGGTTAAAACACAAGCGGAGTATACGGTGCATCAGAGTCAATGTTATATAACACCTTGCTAGTAAAAGAACGATATCAAATAGAGGTATAATCATTAACGGCCATTCCCAAGGAAGATAAATATACAGAAAATACCACACATATAATCTTGTCATCCGTTTAATTATTTCATAAAAACAATTACATCAATTTTTCTCTTCAGTTGTGATAATTCGAAAATTCAGTCTAGTTTTGATTTGAGGATAAATGTTGTTGGTGTTGTGGATATGAGACAGAAATACTTTTTATAAGGTGTACTGTAAAACACTCACCCTTCGCCGATGGTTTAGTTAGTTAATTGATATGACTCATTGCCTAATTGAATCTAAACGAGAATACTATTCCAGAGAAATAATCTTCGTTCTCTAGGTGATGTTTAGCTGGGAAGATTATATTACTGGGATTATGCTAATGGAAGGCGTTAACATCACTGTGAATGCCAGTGAACCAGTGGTTGTTCGGGCAGTACCTTACTTTGAAAAATTATTCGGCATCCTACAGAAACACGGAAAGAGGTAACACTTTTTACTGATCTATGATTTAAAACTTAATTCTCGTTCTTATGTGTATTATGTGTAAAAATATCAATTTCAAATATTCCAATATTCAAAGAAAAAATGTGATGGTCAATTTGCTTGTTTCATAGAACTGTTGCTAACTACGCCGTTTGGAGAATAATGAAGAATAGAATATATAACTTGGACGAAACGTATGAGGAACTGATCACCAAATATAACAAGGTAATTGATTCCCAAAGTGTTACAATTTCCTACTAATATACCTAGTAATATCTCCTAGGTTTATACAGCGGTACAGGTATCAGCTACAGTTCATATTGTTGTCCTCTGTTCAATTCTACTATTCTTGATAACATCATATATTATAAAACACTGATATTACATCATCACACATGAATGTCGTCCTGGTAACGTCAAGACACTGCATGTTTACTAAAGTTCTGATTTAAAAAAAAAACTCTTTCAGTAGATAAAGAAACTAAATATACAAGATCTTTAAACTTTTACATTTCGAAAATATTGACAAGAAGAGCGTTAGAAAATATTTTTTCCAGTTAGATATTTAACTGTTTGTGCGCAAACTGTCTAAGCTTCTACACCAACATTGTTTTTTTTATATCAAATTGCGCACGCGTGTTGCTTTGGTTATGTTGTGACATATTTGCGATCTGTTCAAGGTCAGTGATCACGGTTGTTGATGCTGACGCAATCAATGTGTGAAATATACTGGCAATATGTATAGGGAGGATTTTATACAAGTGGAAGGTATTAACACGTGTGTGTGATGTAATCACTTTGTCCTATACTTCATAATTAAAGAATGAGAATCACGTATGCCAAGGTCACAGATTGCTATTTCTAGACAGCTTCTTTAATGTAATTCTCATTTACAAATTCTGCTTTCAATCTTACAAAACAATAAATGTGATGCCTGATGGTGTTCTTTGTGATGTTCATCCTCAACGTTTGATTGTTTTAGGTGCTATACGGAACCGCTGTCCCGCGTGCAAGATGGCGCACGTGTTCCTCTTACATCAATTCTAACCTTGGCATGGCTTTAGGTAGACTGTTTGTAAAGGAGGCCTTTGACGAGGAGTCCAAGAAAGATGTAAGGCAACGCATTCATTGTCATAGACACTGACGTGAATTGTGTAACATAAAGAGGTGCTGGTATAAAGCGTGTCTGGGTGTGTTTTGGTCGGAGGGTGTATCGTTGGTGTTTCTCTTATAAAATAATAAATATATCTATAATGAAGTAAATGACATCTTTCTTGTCTAAATGACCTTTTATTATCTTCAAAATTGATATCAGTATCCAATTTTTATTCATATAAATTTCCCAGTTAAAAATAAAGTGTAGCAATTGTTGAACGTCTTCGGTGATGCTTAAGAACTCAATTGTTAATCCCTGGGGGCGATTTAGGAAAATCCAACGAGGACGAAAAAAAAAGTCGAAACCTAGATGAGGAGTTGCAATAATCATGGAATTTAATAAAATTTGAAATCAGAAAGATTTGTAAATTAAAAACTTTAGGTGAAATTTGTTTTGTTATGCAGTGAAGAATCACAATCGATGTAACAAATATGTGTTCCACATTACAGACAGAAGAACTGATTAGACGACTCAAAATAGCCTTCAACGAGCTGGTGGGCAGTAATGATTGGATGGACGACGTTACTAGGGATCTAGCTAGGGAGAAGGTTCTCATTTCTCTAAATCTAAATAATCTATATAAATAAGTATATATTTGCAAATGTAAAAATTCTTCAGTAATGACCGTGATTATATGTGATAATCTTTCCTATCACAATGTTAACGCTTACGTTACTTACTTCCCGTTGTTTTCTTGAATACTGATATTCACATCATTAACACATATGTATCTCTGGTTCACAGGCAAATTATATTAAACAAAAAATTGGATACCAGGATATTATACTCAACGACAAGGAAATCAACAAATTATATTCTAACGTAAGTATTTGACACTGTGTACAAGATGTGTACTAGTGGTGTTTTGTAATGATACTGCGAATAACGAGTATACTAACAAAACCAGTCCATTCCGAACGATGACGAAAAATGCCACGGTTTCCTTCTCACGAGACTCCTGTGGACATCAACAATGGATGTTAGAAAATGGGGCGACATATAAAATGTTTTATGATGAAATTTATCTATAGGTGTAAGAATAGAGTCAACATACAGGTGTAATAATAGAGTCAGCATACAGGTGTAATAATAGAGTCAGCATACAGGTGTGATAATAGAGTCAGCATACAGGTGTAATAATAGAGTCAGCACACAGGTGTGATAATAGAGTCAGCATACAGGTGTGATAATAGAGTCAGCATACAGGTGTGATAATAGAGTCAGCATACAGGTGTGATAATAGAGTCAGCATACAGGTGTGATAATAGAGTAAGCATACAGGTGTGATAATAGAGTCAGCACACAGGTGTGATAATAGAGTCAGCATACAGGTGTGATAATAGAGTCAGCATACAGGTGTGATAATAGAGTCAGCACACAGGTGTGATAATAGAGTCAGCATACAGGTGTGATAATAGAGTCAGCATACAGGTGTGATAATAGAGTCAGCATACAGGTGTGATAATAGAGTCAACATACAGGTGTGATAATAGAGTCAGCATACAGGTGTGATAATAGAGTCAGCATACAGGTGTGATAATAGAGTCAGCATACAGGTGTGATAATAGAGTCAGCATACAGGTGTGATAATAGAGTCAGCATACAGGTGTGATAATAGAGTCAGCATACAGGTGTGATAATAGAGTCAGCATACAGGTGTGATAATAGAGTCAGCATACAGGTGTGATAATAGAGTCAACATACAGGTGTGATAATAGAGTCAGCATACAGGTGTGATAATAGAGTCACAGGTGTAAGAATAGAGTCAGCATACAGGTGTGATAATAGAGTCAGCATACAGGTGTAAGGATAGAGTCAGCATACAGGTGTGATAATAGAGTCAACATACAGGTGTGATAATAGAGTCAACATACAGGTGTGATAATAGAGTCAGCATACAGGTGTGATAATAGAGTCAGCATACAGGTGTGATAATAGAGTCAGCATACAGGTGTAAGGATAGAGTCAGCATACAGGTGTGATAATAGAGTCAACATACAGGTGTGATAATAGAGTCAGCATACAGGTGTGATAATAGAGTCAGCATACAGGTGTGATAATAGAGTCAGCATACATACAGGTGTGATAATAGCATACAGGTGTGATAATAGAGTCAGCATACAGGTGTGATAATAGAGTCAGCATACAGGTGTGATAATAGAGTCAGCATACAGGTGTGATAATAGAGTCAGCATACAGGTGTGATAATAGAGTCAGCATACAGGTGTGATAATAGAGAGCATACAGGTGTGATAATAGAGTCAACATACAGGTGTGATAATAGAGTCAACATACAGGTGTGATAATAGTGTCAGCATACAGGTGTGATAATAGAGTCAGCACACAGGTGTGATAATAGAGTCAGCATACAGGTGTGATATGATAGCGTCAGCATACAGGTGTGATAATAGAGTCAGCATACAGGTGTGATAATAGAGTCAGCATACAGGTGTGATAATAGAGTCAGCATACAGGTGTGATAATAGAGTCAGCATACAGGTGTGATAATAGAGTCAGCATACAGGTGTAAGGATAGAGTCAGCATATAGGTGTGATAATAGAGTCAGCATACAGGTGTGATAATAGAGTCAACATACAGGTGTGATAATAGAGTCAACATACAGGTGTGATAATAGAGTCAGCATACAGGTGTGATAATAGAGTCAGCATACAGGTGTGATAATAGAGTCAACATACAGGTGTGATAATAGAGTCAACATACAGGTGTGATAATAGAGTCAGCATACAGGTATGATAATAGAGTCAACATACAGATGTAAGAATAGAGTCAGCATACAGGTGTGATAATAGAGTCAGCATGCAGGTGTGATAATAGAGTCAACATACAGGTGTGATAATAGAGTCAACTTACAGGTGTGATAATAGAGTCAACATACAGGTGTGATAATAGAGTCAGCATACAGGTGTGATAATAGAGTCAACATACAGGTGTGATAATAGAGTCAGCATACAGGTGTGATAATAGAGTCAACATACAGGTGTAAGGATAGACTCAGCATACAGGTGAAAGGATAGAGTCAGCATACGGGTGTCAGTATAGTCAATATATACAGGTCAGGATATAGTGTAATATATACAGGTCAGGATATAGTTAATATATACAGGTCAGGATATAGTGTAATATATACAGGTCAGGATATAGTTAATATATACAGGTCAGGATATAGTGTAATATATACAGGTCAGGATATAGTGTAATATATACAGGTCAGGATATAGTTAATATATACAGGTCAGGATATATATATAATATATAGTGTAATATATATAGGATATAGTGATATATACAGGTCAGGATATAGTGTGATATATACAGGTCAGGATATAGTTAATATATACAGAACAGGATATAGTGTAGTATATACAGGTCAGGATATACTTATGATGGTGTTAGGAGACAATGATATAGCTGTCAGAATAGAGCTCATATATTGGTTTCAAAAGTAGAGTTGATATATAAAATATATGTGTGATGAGTCGATTGCTATCTTATCGGATTGTGTCGATATATGTGTGTCAGGGTTGGGTGAATTACCCATCTATAAAAATTAGGCACTTTCACTTGATGAAACGTCCATCTCTCATATCCGATATTTTCTTGTGAAAAAGAAGTGAGATGATGACAGTCGGACAATGCAATGATGGTGATATTGTGGTTTGTGTCCAACAGTACACAGTACAGGCAGGCGAATACTTTGAAAACGTGCTCGGGATCATCAACAGAATTTCTATCGATAGCGTGAGATTGTTGCGCACGGCTGTTGACAAGACCTGGTGAGTATGGCGTGTTTTATGAAGTAATGTTTATTTGCAATTCATAAAGAAAAATAAGAAAGATAATAAGTTCATGCTTTTCTTTGGAACAACATTTACGCAGAATCTAAATTCGAAAAGGTACCTTTTCATGTCGAGATTGGAAAATATGAAATTGTAGAATATACTTACACAAACACATGCTCCCTTCCAGTGGATATGATCAATATTGTGGGATAATCTGTGATGTAGTGTTTATGAGTTATGTGATATGTGTTGTGGAGAAGTATGGGTGCCACTTTCTCTTTCTGTACTGTTTCGGACAGGTGGACGACAGCTCCGGCCACTGTGAACGCTTATTATAACTCAGTCCTAAACAGAATAAGTAAGTATCGCCAACACTTCTACAGATCCGCATTGCGTCGTTTCATAAACTCCATGGATGAAGAAGTAGATAGCGTAATATTTTGTTTGTGAATAAAGGTTTCAAATCCATCATCAAATGTGGAAAATAATTGGGCGACTTTCCAGACCACACGATGTTTTTTTCCGCATGCAAGATTCCTCCCAAGCCATGCACATGTCACTTTCATTATTAAGTTGAAGTTTTTTAAAATCAACGTGAAGGACAGCCGGTTGATTACATTTGATCGTCTGTCCCCCCATGTACGGACAGATGCAGTCACTATCACAACAGCATCACCAACTATATTTGAGCAGAGAAAAGTTACATAATACAATAGACATCCTCATACTCCAGTGGCTACTATCACTTTCACACACACTCTCGCCCCTGGAACATGTCATGGCGAAATTGAAGGCACAAGCGAAGTAATTTGATTGGTTCCAGGAAAAAAACTGACCAATCATAGGCTGATATGGCCCTTTTGAAGATTACGAACGAGCGACACCCAATTACTATTATAGTAAGCCGTTATGCGACCACGAAATTCGTCTGATGTACATCAAAGGATCAAACGAGTTTCTCCGTCTTGTCCACAAGGTGTCGCACATGGAACCTTCAGTTTTGCCATGACATGTTCCAGGGTTGTAGAGAGCGAAAGTGATCGTAGCCCTTGGAGTACCAAAGATTAACGATAAAGTGAGGGTACGGGATTTCGCACATTTTTAGTACATATTTATATACCTTTCTATCGTATTTATTTTGAAACGATAAAGATTGTCCGACATGGTTCAATGCACAAATACTCAGTAATATGCAAGTACGTAACCTGGTTTGCGCACGCATATTACTGTACATGGGTGTTGTTATCAACCGGTGTTTACTCCTGGCTAGAAGACGAGACGGAACGTAATATCGCATTCCTATCTAGTCTCGCCTTATTTTTGTATTAATCTACTTCAACTAGCTGTACCCACAATAGGTCACTTCAACTAGCTGTACTCACAATAGGTCACTTCAACCAGCTGTACTCACAATAGGTCACTTCAACCAGCTGTACTCACAATATGTCATTTCAACCAGCTGTACTCACAATATGTCACTTCAACCAGCTGTACTCACAATAGGTCACTTCAACCAGCTGTACTCACAAAAGGTCACTTCAATTAGCTGTACTTACAATAGGTCACTTCGACTAGCTGTACTCACAATAGGTCACTTCAACTAGCTGTACTCACAATAGGTCACTTTAACTAGCTGTACTCACATTAAGTTACTTCAACTAACTGTACTCACAATAGGTCACTTTAACTAGCTGTACTCACAATACGTCACATCAACTAGCTGTACTCACAATAAGTCACATCAACTAGCTGTACTCACAATAGGTCACTTCAACCAGCTGTACTCACAATATGTCATTTCAACCAGCTGTACTCACAATATGTCATTTCAACCAGCTGTACTCACAATAGGTCACTTCAACCAGCTGTACTCACAAAAGGTCACTTCAATTAGCTGTACTTACAATAGGTCACTTCAACTAGCTGTACTCACAATAGGTCACTTCAACTAGCTGTACTCACAATAAGTTACTTCAACCAGCTGTACTCATAATAGGTCACTTCACCTAGCTGTACTCACAATAGGTCACTTTAACTAGCTGTACTCACATTAAGTTACTTCAACTAACTGTACTCACAATAGGTCACTTTAACTAGCTGTACTCACAATACGTCACATCAACTAGCTGTACTCACAATAAGTCACATCAACTAGCTGTACTCACAATAGGTCACTTTAACTAGCTGTACTCACAATAAGTTACTTCAACTAACTGTACTCACAATAGGTCACTTTAACTAGCTGTACTCACAATATGTCATTTCAACTAGCTGTACTCACAATATGTCACTTCAACCAGCTGTACTCACAATATGTCACTTCAACTAGCTGTACTTACAATAGGTCACATCAACTAGCTGTACTCACAATATGTCGCTTCAACCAGCTTTACTCACAATAGGTCACTTCAACTAGCTGTACTCACAATAGGTCACCTCAACTAGCTGTACTCACAATATGTCGCTTCAACTAGCTGTACTCACAATAAGTCACTTCAAGTAGCTGTACTCACAATAAGTCACCTCAACTAGCTGTACTCACAATAAGTCACCTCAACTAGCTGTACTCACAATAAGTTACTTCAAGTAGCTGTACTCACAATAAGTTACTTCAAGTAGCTGTACTCACAATAAGTCACCTCAACTAGCTGTACTCACAATAAGTCACCTCAACTAGCTGTACTCACAATAAGTCACATCAACTAGCTGTACTCACAATAAGTCACATCAACTAGCTGTACTCACAATAAGTAACCTCAACTAGCTGTACTCACAATAAGTCACATCAACTAGCTGTACTCACAATAAGTCACATCAACTAGCTGTACTCACAATAAGTTACTTCAAGTAGCTGTACTCACAATAAGTTACTTCAACTAGCTGTACTCACAATAAGTCACATCAACTAGCTGTACTCACAATAAGTCACCTCAACTAGCTGTACTCACAATAAGTCATCTCAACTAGCTGTACTCACAATAAGTCACCTCAACTAGCTGTACTCACAATAAGTCACATCAACTAGCTGTACTCACAATAGGTCACTTTAACTAGCTGTACTCACAATACGTCACATCAACTAGCTGTACTCACAATATATCGCGTCAACTAGCTGTACTCACAATATGTCGCTTCAACTAGCTGTACTCACAATATGTCACTTCAACTAGCTGTACTTACAATAGGTCACATCAACTAGCTGTACTCACAATATGTCACTTCAACTAGCTGTACTCACAATAAGTCACTTTAACTAGCTGTACTTGCAATAGGTCACTTCAACTAGCTGTACTCACAATAAGTCACTTCAACTAGCTGTACTCACAATAAGTCACCTCAACTAGCTGTACTCACAATAAATCACATCAACTAGCTGTACTCACAATATGTCACTTCAACCAGCTGTACTCACAATAAGTCACCTCAACTAGCTGTACTTACAATGAGTCACCTCAACTAGCTGTACTCACAATAAGTCACCTCAACTAGCTGTACTCACAATAAGTCACCTCAACTAGCTGTACTCACAATAAATCACCTCAACTAGCTGTACTCACAATAAGTCACCTCAACTAGCTGTACTCACAATAAGTCACCTCAACTAGCTGTACTCACAATAAGTCACTTCAAGTAGCTCACAATAATACTTCACAATAAGTCACATCAACTAGCTGTTGGAGAATTTTAACAAATTTTTGATATCACATCAACATAGCTGTACTCACAATCAGTTACTTCTAGTAGCACATTTTATAATACGTTATCACAATAAGTTACTTCAACTAGCTGTACTCACAATAAGTCACATCAACTAGCTGTACTCACAATAAGTCTTTCAACTAGCTGTGTCACAATAAGTCACCTCAACTAATCACCTGTAACTAGCTGTACTTACAATAAGTTACTTCAAGTAGCTGTACTCACAAGAAGTCACATCAACTAGGTATACTCACAATAAGTCACATCAACTAGCTGTACTCACAATGAGTTACTTCAAGTAGCTGTACTCACAATAAGTTACTTCAACTTGCTGTACTCACAATAAGTTACTTTAACTCGCTGTACTTGCAATAGGTCACTTCAACTAGCTGTACTCACAATAAGTCACTTCAACTAGCTGTACTCACAATAGGTCACTTCAACTAGCTGTACTCACAATAAGTCACTTTAACTAGCTGTACTTGCAATAGGTCACTTCAACTAGCTGTACTCACAATAAGTCACTTCAACTAGCTGTACTCACAATAAGTCACCTCAACTAGCTGTACTCACAATAAGTCACCTCAACTAGGTGTACTCACAATAAGTCACCTCAACTAGCTGTACTTACAATAAGTCACCTCAACTAGCTGTACTCACAATAAATCACCTCAACTAGCTGTACTCACAATAAGTCACCTCAACTAGCTGTACTCACAATAAGTCACCTCAACTAGCTGTACTCACAATAAGTCACCTCAACTAGCTGTACTCACAATAAGTCACTTTCATTAGCCCTTTTTCCTGATACTTACATTTTCAGATAGCTAGAACAGAAAAACTCCCTGTTGGAGAATTTTAACAAATTTTTGATATCTGAAATACTTATATTTAACATCAAGATAGATATGGCGCAGTCGATTTATTCACTTCGCTCTGGCGCTAGGAGTACATTTTATAATACGTTATAGACTTATTACACTTGGCCCGGCCACGTTCTTTAGATAAACACCAGAAACATCTACTATGCTGGTGATGATGACAAACTCAAAGTAGGTCATTTCTGGCTACAAGTACCGACTTTAAATCTTTACAGCATTGTCTTCCCTTTTTTATCTTAGTGTTTCCAGCTGGGATCCTGCAGCCGCCATTTTACGGAAAATCGCAACCAAAGTATGTAAACAATTTTTGATAACATTCCATTTACATGTAGCACATGTTTTTTTTTCAGATAAAATTGCTTTGAAACATAAAGTTAGTAAAAATAGGTTGTTATCGAAAAACTAATATCCGCTGGAGGGCTAAGTAGCTATAGAACAGTGTTGTAATATTTTCTGATAAAATGTAATTCTAATTGGTTCTCCAGTATGACTTTACTGTATGATAGTGATAAAAGACGTAAGAGATGCCTAAACTTGTAAAATGTTAGCATCAGTTGTGGTATACTATCATTCATTCATTACACACTACAATACTACAAAACATATATGAAAATATATGAAATTTGCACCTCACAGACTTGAACACAATATAGTCAATAATGAATTAAACTCCATCATACAGCTGTTCCATCATTCTAGGTCTCGCCAGTGATTCTAGTCCTAAGGACCTAAATAATGAATTAAACTCCATCATACAGCTGTTCCATCATTCTAGGTCTCGTCAGTGATGTTACATCATACAGCTGTTCCATCATTCTAGGTCTCGTCAGTGATGTTACGTCATACAGCTGTTCCATCATTCTAGGTCTCGTCAGTGATGTTACATCATACAGCTGTTCCGTCATTCTAGGTCTCGTCAGTGATTCTAGTCCTAGGGACCTAAATAATGAATTAAACTCCATCATACAGCTGTTCCATCATTACAGCTGTTCCGTCATTCTAGGTCTCGTCAGTGATTCTAGTTCTAGGGACCTGAATAATGAATTAAACTCCATCATACAGCTGTTCCATCATTCTAGGTCTCGTCAGTGATTCTAGTCCTAGGGACCTAAATAATGAATTAAAATCCATCATACAGCTGTTCCATCATTCTAGGTCTCGTCAGTGATGTTACATCATACAGCTGTTCCATCATTCTAGGTCTCGTCAGTGATGTTACATCATACAGCTGTTCCGTCATTCTAGGTCTCGTCAGTGATTCTAGTCCTAGGGACCTAAATAATGAATTAAAATCCATCATACAGCTGTTCCATCATTCTAGGTCTCGTCAGTGATGTTACATCATACAGCTGTTCCATCATTCTAGGTCTCGTCAGTGATGTTACATCATACAGCTGTTCCATCATTCTAGGTCTCGTCAGTGATGTTACATCATACAGCTGTTCCGTCATTCTAGGTCTCGTCAGTGATGTTACATCATACAGCTGTTCCATCATTCTAGGTCTCGTCAGTGATGAATTAAACTCCATCATACAGCTGTTCCATCATTCTAGGTCTCGTCAGTGATGTTACATCATACAGCTGTTCCATCATTCTAGGTCTCGTCAGTGATGTTACATCATACAGCTGTTCCATCATTCAAGGTCTCGTCAGTGATGTTACATTATACAGCTGTTCCGTCATTCTAGGTCTCGTCAGTGATTCTAGTTCTAGGGACCTGAATAATGAATTAAACTCCATCATACAGCTGTTCCATCATTCTAGGTCTCGTCAGTGATGTTACATCATACAGCTGTTCCATCATTCAAGGTCTCGTCAGTGATGTTACATCATACAGCTGTTCCATCATTCTAGGTCTCGTCAGTGGTTCTAGTTCTAGGGACCTGAATAATGAATTAAACTCCATCATACAGCTGTTCCATCATTCTAGGTCTCGTCAGTGGTTCTAGTTCTAGGGACCTAAATGATGAATTAAACTCCATCATACAGCTGTTCCATAATTTTTGACTTATCAAAGATATATGGGAAGTGATATGTTAGGAGGCGACTAATGAAAGTTGGCTAAAATCAATGCCAGAAGATGGATACAGAGGTGTACTACTGACTAAAGCATGTGTCCTGTTAGAGAGGTCAGCACTGCCACTTAAGTTATCACCAGAGATTTATTAGTTGTTCCTTTTACATATCTTATTTACTGGGGCTTTTTTTGCAAGGTAAAAATAAATCTTTAAATATCATACCTAAAAGAAAAACTTTAAAATTTCATTGAAATGACAGAGCCAGGTTAGTTCCTGGTACTTTAAACTAAAGGGTTTGGTTTGGTAGGTTCGTTGAGTCAAACAAACATTTTCCGCCCTACGGGTCACAGCGCATCAGATATTATATAGACATGTTATCTCGGCCTAATTAACTGAATGGTATTCAAGAAATGGGTGCCATATCAGATCGAAACGAACCGTTACTGTGTGCTGAGGTCAGCCCAGAGATAAAGTACCCAGTGACGTGAGAAGTAATCACTCTCCCTGATAGTAACACGTCAGGCCTACAGCACAAACACTAGTTATCATAACAGCAAATTAATACATTTTTCTCCTATCTCAGAGCTTTCCAAAATATCGTTATAATGCAAAATAGGTATACAGTGATCGCGTGCTTCGCTGGTACTAAGAAATAGGGCAGACATTATAAAATGGTAAAGTAAACAACATTCACTAAATTTGAAATAAATCATGAGACATACCATAGAATAATGCGAATTCTTCCAGAAATGTACAAAGTGACGTAGCCTCACAATGAACAAGTTCGTCTTCCGTATACAGTGACTCGACCTTGACGCTAAGGGCTTTTAGTATGGAAAGCAATAAATCGGGTAATTGAAATTAAACTCAGTCGAAATATAGGAAATGAACAACATACGAGAGATACAAAAGAAGCACAGAAACTTCAAAATGGAAAAACAACTCCAAACATTGAGCAGAAAGTATCAAAACCGAACTCGAAGACAAATACTTCTACACAGAATACAAGCGTTATAATATGACCGAGACAAGAAAGGGAAAAGGGTAGACATAGGCCAAGGCTATCTGAAATTATCAAACAGGCTCGAAATCAATAACTTTACAGAACAAAAAAAAAAGATTAAAAACAAAATGTCAAAACTGTATAACAGTTATGAGATTATAAAATACAGTTATAAGAGAGCATTACAACTTAGAAATCAGACCAAAAAAACGTTCAAATATTTCAGAAAAAAAAGTCAGGAAGGATGAAACAAACAAGAAGTTTTAAAATAAAAACTAATGAAGAGGTCTGAACTCACGATGATTGAAATAAGAACTTATTTTCAGAGTATAAGTCCACAAAAAAACTACTGAAATATCAGGCACTATGTTTTACTGTGCTTGAAATATATTCCAAATTCCAAACCAAATATCATGAATGTAGCCCCGGATGTGACGTACGCCGAGGGACCGAAACAGCACATGAACTCATACAAAAATTGTTAGAAAGATGTAAATAACTTGTGTGTCTTTTGTACAATTATGAATATATATATATATATATATATATAGATACAATCTTGCACATGCGTAATATGAAAGTATAGCAATTAATTTCTTTCAGGTACAGACAGTAAGCTGAATATCGCCTAAAGCGACACTTTAACGATGCTTATTTTTACGTTCTATCATACATACAAACTTCTCGGCCTTCTTTACCTCTTAATGCAAACATCGTTTATATTAGTGAGAGAACTTAACGTTTCTTAGAATTTCAGCGATGACGTCACACCGGTAAAATTCTTTATAACCCGTGACATCGCCTGACGCGATACACAACTAAGGACCAGACAATGAGTATTTAATTACTACAACATCAGTGAATCACTTTATAGACTTTATATCAGCGTTACACACCTGATCAGACTTTATCACAGAATAACTTAATTTCTAATTGTACTTGCCTTTATATCAGAGTTATCTCCCCTCCTGTTGTATGAATTTGTTTTAAATGCTATTTCTTGATATTTTGATCTCATTTATGAGTAAGAATTTTATCTTAATGGGTTCGTGCTTTTTTACTTGATTGTTTGCTTACTTTATTGTTTGCTTACTTTATTGTTTGTTTACTTTATTGTTTGCTTACTTTATTGTTTGTTTACTTTATTGTTTGTTTACTTTAGTGTTTGTTTGTTTACTTGATAGGTCTATGAATTACGGTGGTATAGGAGTCGTTATCGGGCACGAGATTACACACGGCTTCGATGACAGAGGTAGTATACACATTCTGCCTTGTACTGATGTTCATTAACACCGTAAAATAAAGTGATTTAATCAGTGTATAACATAAGTAGTATAACCTCGTGTACACTTGTTAATGGTATAACTACGTGTACACTTGTTAATGGTATAACCTCGTGTACACTTGTAAATGGTATAACCCCGTGTACACTTGTTGATGGTATAACCCCGTGTACACTTGTTAATGGTATAACCCTGTGTACACTTGTTGATGGTATAACCCCGTGTACACTTGTTAATGGTATAACCCCGTGTACACTTGTTGATGGTATAACCCCGTGTACACTTGTTGATGGTATAACCCCGTGTACACTTGTTGATGGTATAACCCCGTGTACACTTGTTGATGGTATAACCCCGTGTACACTTGTTGATGGTATAACCCCGTGTTAATGGTATAACCCCGTGTACACTTGTTAATGGTATAACCCCGTGTACACTTGTTGATGATATAACCCCGTGTTAATGGTATAACCCCGTGTACACTTGTTAATGGTATAACCCCGTGTTAATGGTATAACCTCGTGTACACTTGTAAATGGTATAACCCCGTGTACACTTGTTGATGGTATAACCCCGTGTACACTTGTTAATGGTATAACCCTGTGTACACTTGTTGACGGTATAACCCTGTGTACACTTGTTGATGGTATAATCCCGTGTTAATGGTATAACCCCGTGTACACTTGTTAATGGTATAACCCCGTGTACAATGGTATAACCCTGTGTACACTTGTTGATGGTATAACCCCGTGTACACTTGTTGATGGTATAACCCTGTGTACACTTGTTGATGGTATAATCCCGTGTACACTTGTTGATGGTATAACCCCG
This sequence comes from Ylistrum balloti, assembly GCF_031769215.1. Lineage (NCBI taxonomy): Eukaryota > Metazoa > Mollusca > Bivalvia > Pectinida > Pectinidae > Ylistrum > Ylistrum balloti. The sequence goes on from NW_026782211.1 coordinate 117,234, forward strand.
TGTACACTTGTTGATGGTATAACCCCGTGTACACTTGTTGATGGTATAACCCCGTGTACACTTGTTGATGGTATAACCCTGTGTACACTTGTTGATGGTATAACCCTGTGTACACTTGTTGATGGTATAACCCTGTGTACACTTGTTGATGGTATAACCCCGTGTACACTTGTTGATGGTATAACCCTGTGTACACTTGTTGATGGTATAACCCCGTGTACACTTGTTGATGATATAACCCCGTGTACACTTGTTGATGATATAACCCCGTGTACACTTGTTGATGATATAACCCCGTGTACACTTGTTGATGATATAACCCCGTGTACACTTGTTGATGATATAACCCCGTGTACACTTGTTGATGATATAACCCCGTGTACACTTGTTGATGGTATAACCCCGTGTACACTTGTAACCCCGTGTACACTTGTTGATGGTATAACCCCGTGTACACTTGTTGATGGTATAACCCCGTGTACACTTGTTGATGGTATAACCCCGTGTACACTTGTTGATGGTATAACCCTGTGTACACTTGTTGATGGTATAATAACCCTGTGTACACTTGTTGATGGTATAACCCTGTGTACACTTGTTGATGGTATAACCCTGTGTACACTTGTTGATGGTATAACCCCGTGTACACTTGTTGATGGTATAACCCCGTGTACACTTGTTGATGGTATAACCCTGTGTACACTTGTTGATGGTATAACCCTGTGTACACTTGTTGATGGTATAACCCTGTGTACACTTGTTGATGGTATAACCCTGTGTACACTTGTTGATGGTATAATCCCGTGTACACTTGTTGATGGTATAACCCTGTGTACACTTGTTGATGGTATAACCCTGTGTACACTTGTTGATGGTATAACCCTGTGTACACTTGTTGATGGTATAACCCCGTGTACACTTGTTGATGGTATAACCCTGTGTACACTTGTTGATGGTATAACCCTGTGTACACTTGTTGATGGTATAACCCCGTGTACACTTGTTGATGGTATAACCCTGTGTACACTTGTTGACGGTATAACCCTGTGTACACTTGTTGACGGTATAACCCCGTGTACACTTGTTGATGGTATAATCCCATACACATATGTTGATGATACTGATTTTTATTGACGTTTAAAGATGTTATGGTCACACATTTGGTGCACATGTTGATGATATGAAATATGTATTTGGTTATTTAACTTCTTGCCTTTATTTCTTATATAAAACTTAGATAACGATTATAGGTAATAAGTATGTAAAATAAAACTTCTTCTAGTGTGTGATGTTGATTATAATATAGACACATTGATTATGAGGTATTAATTATCTTAAGTAAAACTGGTAGATCTGCTGTGTGATATTGAGTATGTTTGCTCCTAATCTCTCGACTTTATATTACACCACAAACACAATAAAAGTGAACACTGTTAATGTTGTAATTACTACACAGGGCGACAGTACGACAAGGATGGCAACCTCGAACAATGGTGGTCAGATGAAGCCATCACACAGTTCAAGGTCAAAGCTCAGTGTATCGTGGACCAGTATGGAAACTTTTCACTTCCAGAAGCGGACGGAATGAATGTAAGATATTTTCCACAATGTATATCACTTCAAAAATGAGTATTCACAGTAGAAAGAACGTTTGTGTATGGGCAAGTAGCCTACATGTGATCGTGGATTTATTATGGAACCACGAATTATCAAAACAAAAGGCACAACGCAAAATTGTTATTCCCTGGAACATCAGTGATACAGTATACATACCATTAACATCAGGATCGGAATATCTGATCAATGGAGAGCGAGGGAATTACTTATCAGGTCTCTCCAATAACAGCTCTCAAAGTTAACCAATTCTGTAAAATGAAATTAATTCGGCACGGGTGTTTTCTGTTGTAATCACAATTTGCTTCAAAATGCTCTATTCGGGTATTTCGTTGTCTTCCCCTGCACGACCTCAACAAGGCAGAAAAGAACAAAACTACCATTTAATGTAGTCAGTTGAACTTCATTTTATCATTAGGTATGTTTCTTACACAAGTTTACGGGAGTAATATTTTAACAAACACCTGTTGATGCTCGACCGTGTTTTTATTTCAGCTGAATGGCATCAATACCCAAGGAGAGAATATTGCTGACAATGGCGGTCTTAAACAGAGCTACAGAGTAATGTGATTTATCCTATTTTGTAGAAATGTTTCACAAAGTGTAGGGGTAGTCATGAATCAATATATCCAACATTCATTCTACGTTAAAGGTACAGTTTGGTGTATATGTCGCTATCTTTGTTGTCAGCTCTGCTACATCTACGTTGTACAACTGTATCTTATGGGGTTAGTCGACTTCACATCTACTTCAGTAACACATCTATATATCTACACACTATAATGAGTCTCTGTTGGAGTTATTACACAGATTCAGAAAAACATTAAAGTTTGAAGTTTATTTATCAGAATATGATATCAATACATATATAAGGAATCATAGCAAAACATTCATCGAATTATCATATTTTATAATATTTATAGAAATATATCAATATGTTTATCAAAATATCGTTTTATAATATCATATCAATACATTTATGAAAATATCATATTAATATAAATATATGTATTAATACATTTATCGGAAAACCACATCAGTACATTTTGAAAATAGTTCTTTACTCGCCCGAACAAAAAAATCCTGCAAAACTCGTTGTATTAGAAATTTGCTTGTTGTTATTCACACATAATCGCGATGATTGTTTCTACAGGATGTCAATGGACATGATAAGGTATGGTGAGTGAGAATAGGATATGCGTGACGTTCTGTAATACATACAATGTACTGATTTATAACGTTATAATCAATCGTAGGCTTACAGAGACTGGGTCAGTGACATTCTGTATCGTAGGCTTACAGACACTGTGTCAGTGACATTCTGTAGGCTCACAGAGACTGGGTCAGTGACATTCTGTATCGTAGGCTTACAGAGACTGTGTCAGTGACATTCTGTGTCGTAGGCTTACAGAGACTGGGTCAGTGACATTCTGTATCGTAGGCTTACAGAGACTGTGTCAGTGACATTCTGTATCGTAGGCTTACAGAGACTGGGTCAGTGACATTCTGTATCGTAGACTTACAGAGACTGTGTCAGTGACATTCTGTATCGTAGACTTACAGAGACTGTGTCAGTGACATTCTGTGTCGTAGGCTTACAGAGACTGGGTCAGTGACATTCTGTGTCGTAGGCTTACAGAGACTGGGTCAGTGACATTCTGTGTCGTAGACTTACAGAGACTGGGTCAGTGACATTCTGTATCGTAGGCTTACAGACACTGTGTCAGTGACATTCTGTATCGTAGGCTTACAGAGACTGGGTCAGTGACATTCTGTATCGTAGGCTTACAGAGACTGGGTCAGTGACATTCTGTATCGTAGGCTTACAGAGACTGGGTCAGTGACATTCTGTATCGTAGGCTTACAGACACTGTGTCAGTGACATTCTGTATCGTAGGCTTACAGACACTGTGTCAGTGACATTCTGTATCGTAGGCTTACAGAGACTGGGTCAGTGACATTCTGTGTCGTAGACTTACAGAGACTGGGTCAGTGACATTCTGTAATACATACAATGTACTGATTTCTAACGTTATAATCAATCGTAGGCTTACAGAGACTGGGTCAGTGAGAGAGGAAAAGAAGAATCACTTCTACCTGGCGTCAGTTACAACCATAACCAGATTTTCTTCATTAACTTTGCACAGGTAAAATGGTCAAATACAAATACCATGACACCAATGTCATTAAATTGAAAATTAAGTTCTCTAAGGACCGTCAAGCAAATAAGTTCTACAAGGTCAGGTGTTTGCGTCATAAATGCAGTGGCAATTTAATTTCAATCGAAATGATAAAAACTATTAAATACCTAATGAATGTTTCTTTAATTCAGAAAGTGAATGTTACGCTTTAATTTCTATATATCTACATGCGACATCTGTTAGCCTGGTTTTGTTTCTATGATGTCATACCTTATGTAAGAAATAATTGGAATGCTTAAACACAATTTCTGCACTGTCTTTCACGTGATAGGATGATTCGTTAAAGAAAAATCGCCCTATAGTATATTGAAACTGATTATCTTTTTTGTAGACCCTAAATCGTTAATAAAATGGTAATATTAAAAATCTTTTTAAGTAAGAAGCATGTGCAAACAGATATGTCTATTTTAATTATTGTTGTTAAAATACGCGGCTGGTGTCGTCGATGAAGCAAAAGAAAAAAATCGTTATATTTTTAAAGTGTCTCAGTGTGAATATCTATCATATTTTTGTTCATATTTCGCTCTAGTTAAAAAGAAAAGGATTAGAGTTTGATTCAAGATTCGATTAAGATGACATGTCGAAGTTGTTGTTTTTGTAGATCTGGTGCTCTAACATGCGCAGAGAAAACGCAATCAACAGAATCCTCGCCGGCGTACACAGTCCTGGGCGCTTTAGGTCTGTCCTTGAAATGATATATTTTATTTGGATAATATATTAATTTCGATTGATTGTAATTTCCGTACTGTATATTCCATCGCGTTTCTGTAGTACTCTGTAAAGTAACCAAACATTTGTTTAAACTTTCAGGGTCGTAGGAACGTTGCAAAATTCTCCCGAGTTTGCTGCAGCGTTCAATTGCCCTAAAGGCAGTTACATGAATCCAAACAAGAAGTGTGGTGTGTGGTGATCAGTGTCTGTACGAAGATGATGCGGAAAAATTCGTGCTGATAAACACAAAATAGGCAGTGCTCTTTTGAAAAATGATTGAAAATGAGGTATAAGTATGAAGTATGCCGTAAAATAAAGTTCTGAAAAATATCAGTAATTCACATATTTCAAAAATGTGTATATGTTTATAACTTTTTTTCCTTGAAAAATCGTCTTGGAATTTGTTTATCATTGTTACAAGAAATGAACTTTCTTTAATACTGATAAAGATATGAATCTCTTTACATATTTAATGATTGTAGTTTCCCAAAGTTTTCGCTTCTTTTAAAAAACCAAATACAACTTCTTTGCTAACGCAGCTATGAAAATATTTAACAGGATTTTTTTTTTTATTTTTTGAATTTTCATTAAATGGCAGAAACTGATTGATAAGCAAAAATATTGATCATTATCACATTTAACAAATACGCCTTACTTTATGTTCGTTTTAAAACCATTTTTATATTGAAATGTATAGAGAATGATAGAATATGCTTACATGAGTCACGTGTAACTTATGTTGTAATATATATTGAAGAGATAATGTCATCTCTTTCATATGTATAACTTTCAGTTTTTTTTCTTAGCTTGATTCATATCGAGATTTGATTTTTTTTATTTTCAAATTTTAAAAGAAATCACAACTTTTATTTTTGTATATTTTTTACGAGACGTATACCTCATGTAATCTATATAATTGTTGAATCGTGTGATTATTACTTCAGTGATGATGTAAACTAGTAACATCTTTAAGGTCAAAGTCCCGTTACATTGTTAAACCGGTTATTGTGTTTTGCATATAAACATATATATATATATCATATATAAAGTTATGTCTCTGCCATTAACCTTGACGGATCTGTTTAGTACTTATTTGCTTTGTCAGTTTGTTCTTTAGCCACTCGAACTGATATTAATGTCTGGTAATTTCATTCTATCCATCAACTGCATTGATAAGTCAACTTTCTGCTAAAAACAATATAATTTATGAGTTAACTCCCTTTTAACGGTTTGCTATGAATTGTAGATCTACAAGTTATGACGTCGCAGTTTATAACCACCCTCTATCATTTTATTGTTTGGGAAACATCACTGTTGTCTCCGTCTTCCTTGGTGGATTCTGTTTATCACAAAATAGATTTCCAGACTTTCAGGATGTTTTAATGTGATAATGGCCGCATGTTAAGCGCGATAATCAACCTGTAATAGGGAGCTAGTTATAACACCCCCCCCCCCCTATTTCTAATTGATCCTAAATGCGTTTATATGTGAAATCTCGACAGAATATTCTATATTAACCGCTTACGTTTTGTAACAAGAACAGCCTTTTTTCAAAGCTGAATGATAAGGGTGAATTTCGAATTTTCCATTTTCGAAACCAACATCACTGCATCCCGAACCTATGGTGTTCACATGGCGCGGCAAACTTCAATATTTCATGACCTGTTCCCAGTATCACGATTTCGTGAAAAGTGTCGGCAACTGTCAAGTTCACAGAAAAGGTTCGAGAAATGTAGATTGATGAAGTGTATGGGGAAATTTTACGGTTGTCATAATGATCTCATCAAGAAATATTCCTTTATCGTTTGCGATAGGAAGTTGAAGGTGTTTGAGGCGTTGGTGCTCGATAATATACCAGGCGGTTCCGTTGTTATTCACCAAGCTCTGATTTAGGAATGTGGCAAGATTTACATGGCGGAAGCAGACGACGCTTACTTCTCCTGAACACCTATTCTTATTCACCTTACACTTTTTAAGAAGTCTCATTGTAGGTTTTTCTGTTTTTGATGTTTTGCCCAAATTTGAATTAAAAGGTGCTTATTTACTTGTGTGTCTTTTGTACAAACTTCGTCGAATTTGTGTTTGAATTTTCTTTGTTGTTTTTGTATCACAGAAGTATATGTTCTTCAAGTTGACTTCTTCCTTGGAGGTTTGGAATTTTATATCCTTATATTTGAACCATTCTACATTGAAATGTGTATTCACATTCCATCTCTGTTGTATATACTTCATTTGTAATGTAAATATTAATGATTTCCTGTTGCGAAACTTGTTTAATCAGCAATTTACAATTCAGAGGCAAGGGTTATTTTGTGATATAGTATATCTACTTTGGAATGAGATATAGGAATCTCGCGAGACCCAATACAGAGATTCTTAAGGTGGCCAACCTTTTATAGTCTGTCCCAGCGGCGGGATCACACCTAAGGTACCAGAATGAAAAAACAGCATCCATATCAAGGACATTTGCTAACATTCATCACAATAGCAACTATAACTATTTGCTAATTAAACCATATGTCATGAATATTTAAAACATTCAAGGTTTGAGTGCAATATGTGCTTTATGGTCGGTTTATGATTTGGCTAAAGCCCCTTGCACAATTTTAAGCAAACCTTCAATATGCAACATGATAAGGATTTCCCCAGAATTTATTTTTGGGTCATTCGGGTGATTTGATATCTGAATATTTGAATATTATGTCAAAGATTATCAAACACATAATAACCATTTGTTTCGAGATTTGAAGTTTATATCAATGAACTAATTAACATTAATTATCATTTTAAGTTTGTCACTCTTTTATGGTTATGTATTGCCAGAGAATCGAAAACAGCATGAAAAATGGATGTTCGGCGATAGTTAGTTTGAACCTAAGAAATATGAACACATTAAAGCGATCCTGTAATAGTTTAAGTACGAGTACATATCTGTATTTCTTTTGTCTTTGTTACTATTGCACTCCTTTCCTGGTTGACACCAAGTTTGAGATTGGAGATGACTAATGGAGTGCTTAATCTGTAATATATATATAATATGTTATATATGTAAATATATGTAGAAATATAAACTAGATTAAATGTTTCACATCTAATGTTCTGTTTGTACATTGTTTCTTTATTAATTTATTTGCCTTATCGAAAACATGACGGAATAGTATAAATAACATATATAAAGGATGTATTTGTTCCGTAACGTGCCCTAGCTGGTTTCGCCGTTAGTATTCCAAATGCCTCTCAGGAATAAAACTAATTTAAATCTTGCAAGGTACAAGATGCTGTCGTTAGAAATAGCTTGCTTACATTAAGGTGTTTTCTTGCCTTTATCTTTATATATGCTTTGTCCATATGATAAACTTGTGAAATATTGGATAACGTTACATGATCCGGTTCAGCTAAAACTAAAATATTCGTAAACTGATAACATCTGTCCTAGAATAAACCCGTGAAATATCGGGTAATTTATAGCATCTGTCCTAGAATAAACCCGTGAAATATCGGGTAATTTATAGCATCTGTCCTAGAATAAACCCGTGAAATATCGGGTAATTTATAACATCTGTCCTAGAATAAACCCGTGAAATATCGGGTAATTTATAACATCTGTCCTAGAATCAACCCGTGAAATATCGGGTAATTTATAGCATCTGTCCTAGAATAAACCCGTGAAATATCGGGTAATTTATAGCATCTGTTCCAGAATCAACCCGTGAAATATCGGGTAATTTATAACATCTGTTCCAGAATCAACCCGTGAAATATCGGGTAATTTATAACATCTGTTCCAGAATCAACCCGTGAAATATCGGGTAATTTATAACATCTGTTCCAGAATCAACCCGTGAAATATCGGGTAATTTATAACATCTGTTCCAGAATCAACCCGTGAAATATCGGGTAATTTATAACATCTGTTCCAGAATCAACCCGTGAAATATCGGGTAATTTATAACATCTGTTCCAGAATCAACCCGTGAAATATCGGGTAATTTATAACATCTGTTCCAGAATAGAATCAACCCGAGAAATATCGGGTAATTTATAACATCTGTCCTAGAATAAACCCGTGAAATATCGGGTAATTTATAACATCTGTTCCAGAATCAACCCGTGAAATATCGGGTAATTTATAACATCTGTTCCAGAATCAACCCGTGAAATATCGGGTAATTTATAACGTGAAATATCGGGTAATTTATAACATCTGTTCCAGAATCAACCCGTGAAATATCGGGTAATTTATAACATCCAGAATCAACCCGTGAAATATCGGGTAATTTATAACATCTGTTCCAGAATCAACCCGTGAAATATCGGGTAATTTATAACATCTGTTCCAGAATCAACCCGTGAAATATCGGGTAATTTATAACATCTGTTCTAGAATCAACCCGTGAAATATCGGGTAATTTATAACATCTGTCCTAGAATAAACCCGTGAAATATCGGGTAATTTATAACATCTGTTCCAGAATCAACCCGTGAAATATCTGGTAATTTATAACATCTGTCCTAGAATAAACCCGTGAAATATCGGGTAATTTATAACATCTGTCCTAGAATAAACCCGTGAAATATCGGGTAATTTATAACATCTGTCCTAGAATAAACCCGTGAAATATCGGGTAATTTATAACATCTGTCCTAGAATAAACCCGTGAAATATCGGGTAATTTATAACATCTGTCCTAGAATAAACCCGTGAAATATCAGGTAATTTATAACATCTGTCCTAGAATAAACCCGTGAAATATCGGGTAATTTATAACATCTGTCCTAGAATAAACCCGTGAAATATCGGGTAATTTATAACATCTGTCCTAGAATAAACCCGTGAAATATCGGGTAATTTATAGCATCTGTCCTAGAATAAACCCGTGAAATATCGGGTAATTTATAGCATCTGTCCTAGAATAAACCCGTGAAATATCGGGTAATTTAAAGCATCTGTCCTAGAATAAACCCGTGAAATATCTGGTAATTTATAACATCTGTCCTAGAATAAACCCGTGAAATATCGGGTAATTTATAGCATCTGTCCTAGAATAAACCCGTGAAATATCGGGTAATTTATAACATCTGTCCTAGAATAAACCCGTGAAATATCGGGTAATTTATAGCATCTGTCCTAGAATAAACCCGTGAAATATCGGGTAATTTATAACATCTGTCCTAGAATAAACCCGTGAAATATCGGGTAATTTATAGCATCTGTCCTAGAATAAACCCGTGAAATATCGGGTAATTTATAGCATCTGTCCTAGAATAAACCCGTGAAATATCTGGTAATTTATAACATCTGTCCTAGAATAAATCCGTGAAATATCTGGTAATTTATAACATCTGTCCTAGAATAAACCCGTGAAATATCGGGTAATTTATAACATCTGTCCTAGAATAAACCCGTGAAATATCGGGTAATTTATAACATCTGTCCTAGATTAAAACAAAAATGTGTAGACAATATAGTATTTTTGATGTTCTTATTTCCGGTCACATGTTTTGCCGAAGACAGTATACGTGACGATTATTTATGACTTTTGATGTTCTTATTTCCGGTCACATGTTTTGCCGAAGACAGTATACGTGACGATTATTTATGACTTTTGATGTTCTTATTTCCGGTCACATGTTTTGCCGAAGACAGTATACGTGACGATTATTTATGACTTTTGATGTTCTTATTTCCGGTCACATGTTTTGCCGAAGACAGTATACGTGACGATTATTTATGACTTTTGATGTTCTTATTTCCGGTCACATGTTTTGCCGAAGACAGTATACGTGACGATTATTTATGACTTTTGATGTTCTTATTTCCGGTCACATGTTTTGCCGAAGACAGTATACGTGACGATTATTTATGACTTTTGATGTTCTTATTTCCGGTCACATGTTTTGCCGAAGACAGTATACGTGACGATTATTTATGACTTTTGATGTTCTTATTTCCGGTCACATGTTTTGCCGAAGACAGTATACGTGACGATTATTTATGACTTTTGATGTTCTTATTTCCGGTCACATGTTTTGCCGAAGACAGTATACGTGACGATTATTTATGACTTTTAATGTTCTTATTTCCGGTCACATGTTTTGCCGAAGACAGTATACGTGACGATTATTTAGGACTTTTGATGTTCTTATTTCCGGTCACATGTTTTGCCGAAGACAGTATACGTGACGATTATTTAGGACTTGTTTTGTTACTAATGATTAGAACAAAAACCGAGAATGAAACTAATTGCATGATAAATATACTGAGAGGGAAAAGAAAGGCAATTAGCAGAAATTTAACATTGTAAATCAATCCTTGATATACACCCTTGAAACTTGACAAATGTGTGCATTTGAGTTAGGTCCCTATGGTACCGTGTTAAAATCACTAATGCATACCTAAACTGCGCAGGCCGCTTGTACAAAAGAATAAGAGACAAAAGCAGATATCTCGAACCCAATATAAAGGATTGGTTCAAAATCTGTGTGTGCGAATCTTGATTTCCCACATTTTAAGCATAAACGGTTCACCGTAAAAAATGCCACGACTGTCCGAAGTTGACAGGGGTCGTGCCATTGCACTTATTATGCAAGGTAACCCGCGAAATCAGGTCACTAATCAACGTGGAGTCCATCCATCGAACCGTAAGACGCTTCCCAATGCAACGTTAGAGAAGGGTCCTGTTCTCAGATGAGTTCAAGTTTTCACTTTACCGGGCAGACGGCCGACGTCGTGTCTATAGACGTACCCACGAGCGCTATGCAGATACTTGCGTGATAGAGAATGACCGCTTTGGAGGAGGATCGGTCATGGTATGGGGAGGGATTGCGCATGGTATCACGACTCCTCTAGTCGTTATTCAGGGAAATCTCACGGCCGTCCGCCATAGAGATCAAGTTGTAGCGCCGCATGTTGTTCCTCTACTACAGCAGCGTCGCTCAAATGAGTTTGCGCTGGATGAGGAATGGAAACATATACCAATGAGGAGGGTTAATACCCCGATCAAAAGAGTTCGTGCAGTTACTGCAGCTCGCGGGGGCACAAAAGATGCACTTCATTTTGAGTGGGGTACTCTTGAATCAACGTCAAATTTGAAAGGTTTACTTAACGTACACGAATGAAATTCTCGTAGATGACAGAGTTGGCAACTATCTTTCAGTTACACCATAATTATATTCTAAAACTCTTTTCTATTTCCCGTAGTTGACCTGGAAATTCCTAATTGCGTTTCTTTTTCCTCTCAGTATAGCACAATAATTGAAAGCAGTAAATAAAAAATGACAACACGCTTTGTACGAATGCCTGCATTTTTATCTGTGATAAGGATTGGTCAGATGCATAACGAATAAAGTTAAGCCTCAAACTTTGCAGATCGATGAGCAGATCGATGAGCAGATCGATCACTTTCAGTGTTATCTAATACGATATTAACTTTACAACACACGACAAACGTTTAGAACGTCCCCTTTTATTTCATTTTGATAGAAATCGTTTTAACTAGAGATCATTATTACATCAGATATCTCACACACAGACATCTAGGACATTACCTATGCTATTGGTTTTGTTTATTAGATGGGAAAGCACGAAAACGGCGCTGGAAGTTACTCCCACGTGCTGATGACGTCATTTTCTGTTCTTGATTTGTATTGAAGGACGAGCGCGTGCGCTGTCCTTGCTTAATCGTTGCTGGAACAAGTCGTCTCTCTTGTTTACAGAAGCATGCGTCATATTTTCGGCATTTCTCCGTTGACAGCTTGTGACAATACACTGTCAGTAGGTAAATGCGCGCATGACATTCACAGCTCTCCAGTTCGTCGCTACCATTATACATTCTTTCTTTCCGTCGTATTGTGGATGGTTCCTGATCAAATTGAGGAAAAACAACATCTTGGCTACTTTGAAATGGCGTTTGGAGGGACGTCTGTGTCAGGAATGCTCCCCCCGATTGTGAGATTCCGTTGACAAAGGACCGCTGTGTTGGGATCGTCGCGAATGCATTGTTGTTTTGTAGTATTTGTTGAGAAGCCATGTTGAACCCATTGGTAGTTACAGGGATATTTGGTGTCGCAAACAAACTGTTGCCCCAAAATGGTTGTTGATTGAATGTTGGAACACGTCCATCAACGAATGGCGTTTGGAGGGACGTGAAACCAGTGTTTGTATTTGAGAACGGCTGTTGAAATACATCCATACTGGGACCACCAACTCCAGACTGTGGCAACGGAGTAATCGCTGTGTTTAAGGATCCCGGTAGGAAAAAACTATTTTGTGAGAAAGGAAAAGGCAGGCCTCCAAATCCAGGTTGACCCTGAATAGTACCACTATTTAAAACCTGTGTGTTGGACAAAACACCGATATTTTGAATTGGTGTGTTAGCTGCAAATGACTGCGGGAACGAGAAAGTTCCCCCGTTCAAAACTTGTGTATTTGGCAATCCACCGCTATTGAAAACTGGTGCATTAGGTACTATTGACTGTGGGATCGACGTGGTTGGGCTCATGTAATTTTGATATGTCAAAGGCGTGGAGAAAATACCAGGTGGCGCTGATGGTCCGAATACCGCATCCCCTTGTGTCAGCTGTTGTTGTGATAGATACATGTACAAGGCGAATAGAAGCAACGCTATGCCGATACCGTTATTTCCTGCGAGTACATTAGATGTTCCTACTACAGCAGGCAACACCACCCCAACTGGTTCCACGAGCTTTTCCGAAGTTTCTGGAGGTTCACCGCTATCATCACTGGTTGAAGAATTAGCCGAGGTTGTTCCATCTGGTATCACTGTTATCACAGGGATAGAACTATCAGGCGATGTGCCTGGAAAAGAATTACCACCTGGATTTACAATGGGAATGGATCCACCTACCAGTGAAATTCCGGGAATCGATCCCCCTAGCGACGGTATTGAAGATGGGGTTGTTGCACTTGGTCTCAGTGTTATCGCGAGATCAAGGGAGGATCTTGGTACGTGTATACCAATACCATGGTCATCCGTGTCCATGGGATCGAAAATACTTGAATAAGCATCATACCTTGGATGATCAAAGCCATCTGGAAAAGGAACCCCCGCACTGAAGATCTGCACGTCAGCACAATTGGTTACGGTTTGTTGGCCACAGTTGCTACTACCAGGTGGGTCGCATGTGGAGGATCCATCTGTACAGAAATGTGAACGTGATTAGAGACTGATCACAACCTGATCCTATTCAATATAAATGTATGTTAAATAAGGTATTGATCAATATATGCTAAAGCATAGAGATCGGGTGTTCTTCACTCAACTATAGCGTCTACAATGTATATGCATTTAAATATCGTATGATGAGTGCAGTTCGGCGATTTTGTTTTAAAGTATTTTAGGCAAATATAACGAAAGGCAATGGTGATGTTTTAATGTTGAAGTTAGCTCAAAATCCGTTGACTGGGTTATCTTAAATTGTAACTTTAACTTTACTTTTCTAATCAAGGAACATTGCGATAATGTTAAAGAAATATGCACAAACAAGTTATGTTGTATCAAAACATCCTTTTATATTCTTAGCTACATGTGTAAAACTACCCACTCTGACGTAACAAATGACAATGTTTGATCACATGACAATTTACGGGAGCAACAAGATTTCAGTCTCAAAATAGGAATATAAATTAGTACTAGTTAGGTAGTTGAACAGACATTAAGAAATATTTATCTGTATTGTCCCGTTACTCATTAAAGGCAATGCAAATAGGATCGAAACTAAGGTACATGTTTGACAATTTACAACTTAATTCCTATACTAATTATGATCATATAGATATTGTATTTAGGATTGAGATGTCATTTGTCGAATTGTGAAAATTCCTACTAGTGATCTGGTGATTTTCAACACTAGATGAACATGTTTAATGATAAAGTCAACCTGTACTCACAAGATCGGGGTGGAACTTATATGCTGAAGTTTATATACTGTTGTAGCTATAATATTGGAGGGCTCTATTCTCACTATATTCGGGAATGGATTAAATAGTAAAATGGAATGAAAAAAACATTAATACAACCGATCCATAATCGTTTCGTTTTTTCTATTTCCCTTTTGCTTTGATTGAAAATGAACTGAAAGCGTTAACAATAATCAAAAGCTTTACTCTGTTCTTAAGTAGAAACTGTATATAGAATTGAATATTTTCTGATTAAAGCCATAACACTTTTACAGTAAAACGCATCATAGGTAGTGATCACTTGTTACTGTTATTTAATACTCACAACTTCAATCATATAAATTACTCTAATGTTTTACACAACCGCGAAAAGGTGTGTGTTAATGCCAGGAAGTGGCATTAATATAAATCATTTAAGGATCATCAACACTGCGGAGTTAACCCATACACACTTAAACATTATTTGATGATGCATTATTCTTGTGATGTTTTACCGGAATTAGTAAGGCATAATTCGATTTAAAATGAATTCCAGCATTTTTGTCTTTGTGTTCTTATACACTTCATTATCTATAGTTGTACTTACAAACTCAAAAGGGCGATTTTTATGACTTTTGAAAATGTTTAGTTTGTGGACATTTGTTGTCGACGGCGTGATTAAATTAATTCAGGCTTTTCTTTAAGTACAAATCTATAGGTTTTGGGTAGATTTCAACTACATTTTTCATGAATTATCACCACAAATCACCAATTTCTATTTCTTTATCTCCTTATTGGTAGATCAATTTCCCGGATTTTTAAGACCTGAAAAATAATATTATTTCTGCTTTATTCTTGACCTTCAAAATACTGGGTATTTGCGTGAAAATTGTAAAAATTAAAGCAGGGAGACAACTTCTTTTTAATCATGTAAAATCCTTATCCAAACATAAAATCTTGCATTATTTTTATTCAATACTATAAAGACTGTCAAATAAACGAATAAAGTCATTTTGAACATTTTCATTTTTTAGTTTCTATGCAGATTAAATCTCCTTTAATCAGATAAAACATATCATTTTCACACCATTGTTTTCTTAATAATCAAGGGGCATGTATACCCTTTCCTTGTAATGAAAGACGAAAATTTATTGTAAAAATAATAGAGAATGTCTGTTATTCAGGGAAAAATAGAATGATATATGAAATTATTTTCCCTTGTTACATATATTCTGATGTCTGTACCGGAAAAAGTAGTTCGGAATATATTGATTTTTATTTTTTTAACCTGCTTTCTAAATTCAAACCTATCAAAAGTTCATCGTCAGAAAAAAAGCTTAATACCGGAATTATCAAAACATCTAAGAGGTGTACATCCTTAACTGAGTGATCATCTGTTGACAATTTCTGTAGATTTTACTTTTCCTTATCTTTTTATATATGATGTGTACACGCTTCAGAATTGTTCAATGTTGACAATCATTCCTATGATAAACTATAAACGATTATGGTGTCGATAATATCCATGCGAAAATTTAGATTATAGGGTCATCGTCTTCTAAGAAAGATATATCCACAGCTATTAAGTGTGGTTACGGAGGAACCATCTTATCATACATACATTTGAACCCCATTGACAACCTACTTTTGGTTGGGAGTGACCTACTTCAGTTCGGAAGTAATAAGGTACGTTAACCTACTTTTTTTCGAATACATAACCGTGTTTGGCGACCTAATTCTATTCGAAAGTATGAAATGAAACGCTGACCTATTTACTTAATTACGACTGTAAATTACCTCTCCACAGCCATTGTACAACACAGTTCTCACAAATGACTCCCGTGGGCAGCTTCAGGGTGTATGTCGCCAGACCTTGCTGTTGAGGTGCAGGTATCTGTGTGATTTGTGTATTTTGCCAGCGCAATATGTGTTGTTGAAAACAGGAATGAGACACTTTCGTGGTTTTATCCGTTACACACAGTGAGAATTGGAATGTGCCTCCTGGATTTAAACTTCTGATGTCCACAGAGACGTTGACATATTGGCTCTCGCGATACCTTGCTACCACTTTGCCGATGGAGTATTTTCCACCGTGTTCATTTGGCCTGTTAGAGTTAGCGGCATCGCCACAGGGACTACACTTTTGTTCGTAATCTGAGTCAGTCGTCTGGAAGAAATCGGTTGAGAAATAAAGACCATCAAGTATCAAGTTTTAATGGATACAATGGTACACACAAACAAAATATTGATTTCATTAGTACATTAAGATATTAATATCATATTAATACAGAGAACAGTTGTTCAAAACTCATATAATCTACATATCTCTTGACAGATATTCTATACAGGCTACAACGTAAAGATGATCATATAAAGTCAATTTCGAAAAGATGGCACTTGTGCTCAGAATTCTCACAAACTATATATGTGCAGTGTCATCAAAGGCCATTGCCAAAACCAATAAAATAAAATTTCATATAAACGTGAAGAGTTTTAGAACTAAAATGAAAGAGCATACAAGGTAGATCCGCAGGATACATAGAAACTGGAGATTATTATCTCCGTGCACACTGGAATGACATAAACTGATGTATCAAAGATGACGACAATGTTCTATAATACCGGACTGGAAATTGACTGAAATGCTACTAATATATGATAAACTGATTATTGATAATAAAATGATAAATGACACTCAATTAACAGGCGAGAATTTAACACAAACTTGTCGACCTGGCCTAATAACTTTATATAGCAATGTGGTATGTTAAGGAGGTCATGGAAATCCATCGTTTATTGTCCCCGTTGTGATATAATTCCAGTAAAATGGTATCGAGGAATAACTCCTACATGACATTGTCATCACGGCGTTCAATAGTTTAAATCAGTGTAACTTTAAATAGACCTAACCCATACAGGTTCTAATAAGTTGGCATGTCGCCACAAAATACACCACATATCTTTGGTGCCATCCGCTGGAATTTAGAGCCCGCAGGACAAACACTTGTAAGGCTATGTGCGTCGAATGTAATTGACTACCTCAAGTTAACTAAGAAGTTTCTTCGAAAATGATTCAAACATTCTTATCAAATCGTGACATGTTATGTAGATTTGTCGAGGTAGGCTCCATAACAAACAACAAAACAAGCCCAATGGTAAATCAGAATCCCTAGTGCATCGTTGTGCTGATAAACTCTGTAAAAGTATTTCACTTCAATATAACTTCGAAAATCCCTAAAGGTCCTATGATCCGACTCTTCTTCGAACATTTAACTTTACACTACTAACATTTCCAATTCATCACAAAAGCAAAATTATCAATTTATCATCATAACAAATTTCAAGTTTCATTTTGAAATATCTTTACAGATATGAATATATTGAACATCTACCGATGTAAATTCTTTCCACTTAGATGTAAGATAATCGTGGTGATTTCTATCGTGGACATTCGATGTTTTGACAGTTCATTACGATACTGCCTCAAACTATGGTGTTTACGTCACATACTATTTGCTGGTACAAGTTCCTGACATCAAACCTGGTAATATTTGTCGACAACTGACAGAAAACACTTACAGCACAGGAGCTCAAGGGATGCAAATTGAGGCTATAAGCAAAGGTAACAGTCATCATGATCTCATTGGGTAAAGATATTGGAAAACCTGGAATATATTTGTCCTGGTTTACTACATTGGAGACAAGGCAATATTAATAGGACGATAGCCCAATTTTTGGAAGCTTGGTTATGTGGAAATGAGATAACAAAAAGACATGCTAGTCTCAACACTGTAATTTGTATGACAGGATATAGCATTTACTGACCACAACAAGACCAGTTGTACTTGAATGGTGCACTAGAAAAGGGACCTACTGCCATGGAAAAGTTATTATCCAAGTTACCCAATGAGAAAATCAGATTTTTGTACTTATTTGTGAATAAACCTTAAATTTTACTATTAAGTATCCGGCCGTAGTTTAAGAAAGCACCTCGTCCTTAACCGTAAAGCACACAAACACCTCGAAAGCTATATCCAAAGCTTATGAGATTTAATGTCATGAAAATAACATCGGTATAGGAAGCAGAGATGTTGCTACCAATAAATGGGAACCTCACAACAGGAAAAATTGTGTATTTGAACAGCCAAAAACATATCCTCAAGCAATGAAATATGAATATTCATGATGATGACCATTGTGAAGAATTATTAAACAGAACGAAAGATCGATGCCTTTTCAGGAAACATTACACTAACTGTAATAGGCTCTATGTATCTATATGGAGTCTACAACTGTCTTCCCTTTTCGCTGTTATGAACGATCCATGAGTTTCATTATGGACAACTGATTAACAAACATAAACGGATTCTTGAGATTTACTTACTCTGAGTCCGCCACAATTTAATCTGGTGAAGTAGTCATGGTTGACGGCTTGCCAAAGTTGATCGGCGTACGCAGCATTCCCTAGGTATGCCCACATGGCAGATCTCATCACTGGGGCTATCATAGCCCCTTCTAATGGCTTCTGGCCCCATATAGGAACACTACGAACGGCCAGCAGCAAAAGCAGCCCAACCGTCACAAAGCTCATAGCTCCCATAATATCAAGTACCTACATACCTACATCAAAATATTATTATTGTAAAAAATGGCTTCTACATTAGGAGTGATTTGAGCTATGTATGATGGAGTGGATCCCTGTGGGAAGTATATGTGATTGACACGGGTGAATTACTCAACCTATCATATAGCCAAGGAATCGACGACACCCTGGGATCGGCATTACCATAAGTATATGTGGCGAGTTTGTGGTAAGCACGTGTATATTACGATATGCGTGGGAAAACAGCGACCAACTACCGGATGTAATGCAAAAGCATGGCATAAACATATTTTCAGACTTTTAAAAAAATAGCATGGTGACCTGATCATACAGGTTATCAGGTGCAAAATCATTCTTTAAGATTAAGATGAAGAATGATGTATTTTTACTAATCCTTGTCTATTTTTCTATATATAAACATGTACAAATTGATTATATTAGGTATTCAGCCTAAGACATATCAATACGTTAAACCGTGTTTTGTTTTTTTTGAGTGGTTGAACGATTCCTGAAATATCCATGTATGCATTAAGTCAGTAGATCTGGATAATGGATTACAATTATGTATGTTGTCTTTAGGTCAAAAACCGATAGTCACGGAGATCTAGACTCTAATGCGGAAGTGGTCATGTGATGACGACCGTTCCAGCACAGTTATCTATAATCAACAACTTAAGTTAATGTAAAGAAATAAAACATCACAATGCCAAGACAAAATCACATGTCGTCACTAACATTACATAGCAAATCTAGCTGTGTGATGCTGATGTAGTTTTGTTCATTGTTGACTCTACTGTGTCTTATTTAAATTTGTATAATTGTTGTACAATGTTGTCCTCATTGGCAACGAGATATTACTTATTTGGATTAACCAATATTTACATGACGGGCGACGTGGATGACGCAAATACCAAGATGAACCTCAACCAAACGACAAGAAGGTAGAAAAGCTGGATGGGATGGGACCACCCTCGACGATTTAATGTTGATCAGGCCGTCAGTTAGTTGGTGATTACAAGCTGGTTCAGATAGGACTACATCACGACGATAGACATGGTGATCAGACATCAGTTAGTTGGTGATTACAAGCTGGTTCAGATAGGACCACATCACGACGATAGACATGGTGATCGGGGTCAATTAGTTGGTGATTACAAGCTGGTTCAGATAGGACTACATCACGACGATAGACATGGTGATCAGACATCAGTTAGTTGGTGATTACAAGCTGGTTCAGATAGGACTACATCACGACGATAGACATGGTGATCGGGATCAGTTAGTTGGTGATTACAAGCTGGTTCAGATAGGACTACATCACGACGATAGACATGGTGATCAGACATCAGTTAGATGGTGATTACAAGTTGGTTCAGATAGGACCACATCACGACGATAGACATGGTGAACAGACATCAGTTAGTTGGTGATTACAAGCTGGTTCAGATAGGACCACATCACGACGATAGACATGGTGATCGGGGTCAGTTAGTTGGTGATTACAAGCTGGTTCAGATAGGACTACATCACGACGATAGACATGGTGATCGGGGTCAATTAGTTGGTGATTACAAGTTGGTTCAGATAAGACCACATCACGACGATAGACATGGTGATCGGGGTCAGTTAGTTGGTGATTACAAGCTGGTTCAGATAGGACTACATCACGACGATATACATGGTGATCAGACATCAGTTAGATGGTGATTACAAGTTGGTTCAGATAGGACCACATCACGACGATAGACATGGTGAACAGACATCAGTTAGTTGGTGATTACAAGCTGGTTCAGATAGGACTACATCACGACGACAGACATGGTGATCGGGGTCAATTAGTTGGTGATTACAAGTTGGTTCAGATAAGACCACATCACGACGATAGACATGGTGATCGGGGTCAGTTAGTTGGTGATTACAAGCTGGTTCAGATAGGACCACATCACGACGATAGACATGGTGATCGGGGTCAGTTAGTTGGTGATTACAAGCTGGTTCAGATAGGACTACATCACGACGATAGACATGGTGATCGGGGTCAATTAGTTGGTGATTACAAGTTGGTTCAGATAAGACCACATCACGACGATAGACATGGTGATCGGGGTCAGTTAGTTGGTGATTACAAGCTGGTTCAGATAGGACTACATCACGACGATAGACATGGTGATCAGACATCAGTTAGATGGTGATTACAAGTTGGTTCAGATAGGACCACATCACGACGATAGACATGGTGAACAGACATCAGTTAGTTGGTGATTACAAGCTGGTTCAGATAGGACTACATCACGACGACAGACATGGTGATCGGGGTCAATTAGTTGGTGATTACAAGTTGGTTCAGATAAGACCACATCACGACGATAGACATGGTGATCGGGGTCAGTTAGTTGGTGATTACAAGCTGGTTCAGATAGGACTACATCACGACGATATACATGGTGATCGGGGTCAGTTAGTTGGTGATTACAAGCTGGTTCAGATAGGACTACATCACGACGATAGACATGGTGATCAGACATCAGTTAGTTGGTGATTACAAGCTGGTTCAGATAGGACCACATCACGACGATAGACATGGTGATCGGGGTCAATTAGTTGGTGATTACAAGCTGGTTCAGATAGGACTACATCACGACGATAGACATGGTGATCAGACATCAGTTAGTTGGTGATTACAAGCTGGTTCAGATAGGACTACATCACGACGATAGACATGGTGATCGGGGTCAGTTAGTTGGTGATTACAAGCTGGTTCAGATAGGACTACATCACGACGATATACATGGTGATCAGACATCAGTTAGTTGGTGATTACAAGTTGGTTCAGATAGGACTACATCACGACGATAGACATGGTGATCAGACATCAGTTAGTTGGTGATTACAAGTTGGTTCAGATAAGACCACATCACGACGATAGACATGGTGATCGGGGTCAGTTAGTTGGTGATTACAAGCTGGTTCAGATAAGACCACATCACGACGATAGACATGGTGATCGGGGTCAGTTAGTTGGTGATTACAAGCTGGTTCAGATAGGACTACATCACGACGATATACATGGTGATCGGGGTCAGTTAGTTGGTGATTACAAGCTGGTTCAGATAGGACTACATCACGACGATAGACATGGTGATCAGACATCAGTTAGTTGGTGATTACAAGCTGGTTCAGATAGGACCACATCACGACGATAGACATGGTGATCGGGGTCAATTAGTTGGTGATTACAAGCTGGTTCAGATAGGACTACATCACGACGATAGACATGGTGATCAGACATCAGTTAGTTGGTGATTACAAGCTGGTTCAGATAGGACTACATCACGACGATAGACATGGTGATCGGGGTCAGTTAGTTGGTGATTACAAGCTGGTTCAGATAGGACTACATCACGACGATATACATGGTGATCAGACATCAGTTAGTTGGTGATTACAAGCTGGTTCAGATAGGACTACATCACGACGATAGACATGGTGATCAGACATCAGTTAGTTGGTGATTACAAGTTGGTTCAGATAAGACCACATCACGACGATAGACATGGTGATCGGGGTCAGTTAGTTGGTGATTACAAGCTGGTTCAGCTAGGACTACATCACGACGATAGACATGGTGATCAGACATCAGTTAGTTGGTGATTACAAGTTGGTTCAGCTAGGACTACATCACGACGATATACATGGTGATCAGACATCAGTTAGTTGGTGATTACAAGCTGGTTCAGATAGGACTACATCACGACGATAGACATGGTGATCGGGGTCAGTTAGTTGGTGATTACAAGCTGGTTCAGATAGGACCACATCACGACGATATACATGGTGATCAGACATCAGTTAGTTGGTGATTACAAGCTGGTTCAGATAGGACTACATCACGACGATATACATGGTGATCAGACATCAGTTAGTTGGTGATTACAAGCTGGTTCAGATAGGACCACATCACGACGATAGACATGGTGATCGGGGTCAGTTAGTTGGTGATTACAAGCTGGTTCAGATAGGACCACATCACGACGATAGACATGGTGATCGGGGTCAGTTAGTTGGTGATTACAAGCTGGTTCAGATAGGACCACATCACGACGATAGACATGGTGATCAGACATCAGTTAGTTGGTGATTACAAGCTGGTTCAGATAGGACCACATCGCGACGATAGACATGGTGATCAGACATCAGTTAGTTGGTGATTACAAGCTGGTTCAGATAGGACCACATCACGACGATAGACATGGTGATCAGACATCAGTTAGTTGGTGATTACAAGCTGGTTCAGATAGGACTACATCACGACGATAGACATGGTGATCAGACGTCAGTTTGATGATGGATTACTTGTACAAGGAAACACGCCATACGTTAAAGCTAATGCATTGTAAGCTTATCACTATGACAAGCAATGTTATTGAGGCTAATTGTATTCCTATGGAGTATGAAACCAGGGTAGTATGTGAAAAATCAACTCACAAAATAATATTTTAATTATGGTTGGTATTGTTTTCATGTTTAGAGAAGAGTTACATATGATAAATCCTCGTATCATATCTAGATTATGTGTCGAGAATTGGTAATTCATTCTATGAAGTATGTTACTACAAGTGTACACATACCTGTATTTTTAACTATGTATACTGTATAAAATACACAAGTGAATGACATCGTTCAATACATATTTGGAATAAGATACAATACAGTCAAATACGGAACTAACCTGCATCACCTAAATAATGTTATATTAGTTTTATGTCAGTGAAATGTCACTGGTCTTACAGATTTATGTTCAGTGAAATTAAATGCTTGATTAATAATATATATAACTGGATTGATATGTCTCATACTGTCAACCTATATCTAAGGTTCATTTCATTAAATGGTGTATTGCCATAAACATATTGATAGTGATGTGTATCTTTAATACAAAACAGTTGCCCGCAGTAAAGGACTGCACTATACCTAAATTGTGGCCTTCAAATGTTCTTGAAAATCTTTTTTTTTATCTTTTTTATTCTTTCCTTTGTTTTTGCCTTTAAGTATTTGAAAATTTCTTAGAAACAGCAATGATCGTCTTTACCTGCCAAATCAAAATTTCTACCTGGAAGCCATTTTGTTTATTCCTATCGGTCTCAAAATCAAGCGAGCACAAAGAGACTTCATAGGAAAGAGAAATAATAATCTTTACTTGGCAAAATCTAAAATGGCTGCCTGTCAGCCATTTTGATTTCCTGATCAGTCTCAAAATCAAAATTTCACATAAAACGACCAAGGGGATGTACATATGACATTTGAGAAAGGTCCACTATGTATCTCACAAGAAATATCGATAACAAACTTTCATCATAATGAGAGATAGGTTCCTTTTAGCAATGGGCCAGAAGCCACTTTTCACAAGCATGTCTCACACCAAATTGGGACAGAAACAGGGCATTCCTGCAAAATTTTAAGTATTTGCCTATTTCCTCTGTTGGGCCCCGTCAACCCCGCTATCCAGGGCTGAGATCCATCGTTCCTACAAAATAGATACCTCTTCACCCAAGCATGGATTAGGCAAAATGTGGACAACATCCAGATATTCATACAACTGTTACTATACCACTGTTTTTGCACGATATGACATAAATATGACACAACATAAACAAAGCAAATTATTACACTATATCTGGATTTGTGTATATTGTAACTTGAATGGACAAAATATCCGGAAATTTTATTATTGATTTATTTGTAATATCCTAATCTAATTTTAGTTCAGAAACCATTTTCGATTTCTATAAACAGAAATACAACACTCTTCATTAAAAACAAAAATAAATAAAAGAAATGGATCTAGGGGAAATAACTCTCTATTGTGCGTATCTATCGCTTAAATGGATTATAATGAGCATCTACCATATCTATTGAACAACTGTATGATGTCATTGACAATTTAAATAAAAACATTTAAGTATTAAGTATAATTTTGTATCATCGGTCCTGCTTTTTCATTATGATTAAACTGCAAAATATCCTCAATTCATTTTTTTTTCATCACAAAAAGCCTCAAAGCTTTCAAACAAATTTTAATTAACAGCTTGAAAGCTAGCAATTTTGATATTAAGTTATGTTTACACACTATTGCATCGTATAATATTAAATGGATTTTTGTTTTGTTTTCAGAGTTATCCCCAAAGGTCAAACAACATTTTATCCCATTAAGATCATGCTCGTTCCAAGTTATGGCAAGAACCTTTTTTATGATATTTTACTTATTTACTTGTTTAAACAGGATTTCAAACCATTAACTCTAAAATGAATTCCCTGTGGCATTAAGATTTTGTAGTTTCTTCTTAAAAATGTGAATATTTCAAGGACACACGTTATTAGTCAAATCGTTTGATAGCCACGTTTACGGACAGCATATTTTTCAACACATCTTATCTGTCGACAACACGGCGAAAGTTACATACCAACGTTTTTCGGGTTCCCTCATGAAATTACCCACAAATGTTTGAGCCTAAACCAGCTTGATTCCTATACTAAATTTTTCAACATTTGTGATGATAGTAGTGTATGTGTAGCAGTTTTCCACCTCCTCCTGTGTGACTCGGGTCCTGTGCTCAAGTCAATGCACAAACTGGTCCTGAGCAATTCTGCATATCACAACTCTACTACCTCGAGTCAAATACAGATCAATTCTAATCACCCAACTGTGAGTGACTTAGTCAGCAACACACCACCACCCGTTGGTTCGCCTTCAGGCACGAGAACTTGGCATTGCCTACCTACAGGTAATGACAATCTACCTTCAGCAATCACGATATCACACTGAACAAAATACATGTATGTACTGTGCTAGTTGTTGTCCAGGTGATGTTAATAGTACTAGCATTACACATACACATCACTTACATGATTCCAAGCTTTCTCATGATCATAATTTTATGTTTTACCTGTACAAATTGCATATGTTAAAGAAAATGCATTGATATAGTCTGATTGCAATATAAATGTGATATCACAGACATTTTACAATACCAAAAAAGTGTAAATCTTTGTCACTTGAACAGCTCTAACAGGTTGCAGACTCCAGATATTTGTGTTACTACACCATTTGATATATGTGAATTAGTAACATATTTTGTCAGACACTTTTCACTCTGTTATTACTGGGTCACTTTTTTGTCATTTCATACTATGGTTTTGAACTTTAGTTCACGCACATATGACACTACCAAGGAGAAATATCAGATGTTAATGTTTATTTCTGACTAGAGTTATCCCTCCTGTCCATAAGTCTAGAGCAGTGCCTGTACAGATCTAAAACCCTAACCACTCCGTAATTATTGTACACAAAGGCAATACTGATGTATAGAATGTTTCATAAGTTATCTCGTATAATATTGTTTCGAATGCATCACACAATCAAGATGACAAATGTGGCCAGTCTGTTATGATTCAATTTAAATTCTAAAATACATGAACGTTTCCTTCACCCAGAATCGTCATGATCTGCCGTTTTGAAGACACAAAGTCCTGCTGCATACAAAAGGAAATTTATATATATAAAAAAGGCATGTACATATTTCTATTTTACACTTATACATAAAACAACAAGACTGACATATTTAAGTGAATCAATATTCCCAGGATGAACATTAGAAAACAAGTTTTGATGGTTTTAGGATACTGGGGTGCCTTAGATTAATCCACTTTCTCTTCAAGCACTAGTATGAGTCAGAAGCTGACGACCGATACACAAAAACTCTTGACATTTCCATGTTTATTTTAATACCAGAAGCCCGATCATATTTTCCAAATTAAAAGTTTTATTTGACTAAGTCAACACCCGAGCAGACTTGAAATTGAAATGCCAATCGTTTTGTCATTACCCCCCCCCCCATTCCCACCCCTCCACACCAAAGTCAGTGGGGGATATTCAAATGGGTTCCGTCCGTCTGTCCTTCCATCCTGATTTCCTCATGATATATTTTGAAGCTCTTGTGGAGACATACTTGTGAGGAGATATACCTGTACATATTTGACTTCTGATGAAAACTTGACTTGTGCATTGCACCTGGTATAATAAATGCCGAAATTGTTTCGGCGGACAACCGACTTATAAAATCAAAAGTTTAGAAATGCACCGCAGATTAGACAGATCAAGGACAGTCAATCACATTTTTGGACACGAATCTCCTCGGATTTTGAACATGTCTTCAGAATGACTTGTTTTTAGGGTGTCCTTTGGATCTTTCATAGCAGGAGGCTGATAGGGGGGCTAACATTGAACAGATTTCCATCGGCGTGAAAGCTGAAAGTTGAAGAACTGCATTATTAATTAAAACCACGAGTATTAATACTAAGATGATAGTAAGATCAATTTGTCATGTGTTATCTCTTACTGATATGTTATCCTCATGTTTAAACGTGTTTTGTTAACTGTCAACATCAAATTCAAAGAAATTGATCACGACCATCTGGAAGATCTACTTGATTGTCGGCGACGAGGATAGTCCCATCTCGGTATAGTAGACAAGGTTTTACACCGAATGGGTGTAACAAACAAAGCGATTTAACTTCTCAAAATATGAGAGACGACTTTTTAATTTATTGCCTTCAATCTATGGAAACTCTTCACACTGTTGGGTACAAACAAAGAGTTAAACAAAAAAGCCATTTTGAGGGTTCCCCAATTCAACTGAAAATAATATATTATAAAAACATAGTTGAAAACCATGGGAAAGAGTCAGAAATGTGAAGATTTCAACGATGTATGTATATTTTATATTTACATTTCAGAAACTTTGAAAAAATAACCTTAAAAGCTCACTCCATGCATTTTGGTAAGACATAAATTTAATTTGAGACAAAATGACACAACATCAGAACTTCAAATATCAGATGTTAGCACAGCAGAGGTCCCAATATCAGATGTCAGCACAGCGGAGGTCCCAATATCAGATGCCATACAGCAGAGGTCCCAATACCAGATGTTAGCACAGCAGCGGTCCCAATATCAGATGCCACACAGCAGAGGGCCCAATATCAGATGCTAGCACAACAGGGATCCAAATATCAGATGCCACACAGCAGAGGTCCCAATATCAGATACTATACAGCAGAGGTCCCAGTATCAGATGCCACACAACAGAGGTCTAAATATCAGATGCCACACAATAGAGGTTCCAATGTCAGATACTAGCACAGCAGGGTTCCAATATCAGATGCAAGCACAGCAAACGGCTTCGTTATCATCTTACCCCAACGAGAACAAATCTCGTTATCATCACCCCCAAGAAGAACAAACCTCGTTATCATCACACTCCATGGAAACAAATATCGTTATCATCACACCCAAACGAGAACAAACCTCGTTATCATTACATCCCCCAACGAGAACAAACCTCGTTATCATCACATCCGCCAACGAAAATAAACCTCGTTATCATCACATCCGCCGAGAACAAACCTCGTTATCATCACATCCACCGAGAACAAACCTCGTTATCATCACACTCGCCAAGAACAAACCTCGTTATCATCACACCCGCTAAGAACAAGAAAAACAGGGTAAAGAAAGCTCTCCTAACTAGAGAACGAAGGCGTTCCTTCAGTCTAGAAAGCGGTATGGCAGTGTACAGAGTGGAAAATTAAATGTTCAAATGGAAGAATTTGTTTCAGAGGAGGCGTTGAAGATTGGCCAAAAGTTCTTTGGAGTTCTTTAAAATCCACAGAACAGTCAGAATCCTTATCATTTTTAAATATCCGATCTAAATGATTGTGATACCGAAGTATGATTACCCAGTATTTCGCCGTTGGAAAGATAGGAAAATTTATCGGGAATAAATATTTACATGTCTTATCTTAATACACAAATACACAATGGAAAATAATTGAACTTATGAAAAGAAATTCTTTATACAATTGACTATAAACAGCACTTATGGTGATACTTCAGGTGACTAGATAAATACGTAAACATGTAGAACACAAATACGAATTCATAACAAATTAGTTTAATGAGAGCAGCATTAATATTATACATGGTACATAGTATGATGGAAACATGAGAACATTTCTTTCCACAAATATAAAGTTATGGATGGAAACATTGAATACGTCCACATATTTGTCTCTTAAAATTCCACTTAGGGAGGCTATGATTGACCTGAATATCTAGAGGGTAATAACAGGTAACACTGTAATTCTTTCCTATACAATCTGCAAATATGCCATTATATCTCGTAGATATGCTAATCGCTAATTGACCGTTAATTTAGTTTCTCTATCATAGTAATGTTTGGAGAAAACGATAGGTATAATATATCGTGTAATATAGGGAAAAACAGTACTTATAGAGAATATATCATAAAATGATATTGTAAACAATAGTTCCGAAAGGAAGCACGTTATATCCCATAGTGAACCATGGTGAATAACTATTTACCTGTATTGTTCGGAGACAAAATTGCTCAACATTGGAAAATTAATTGAATTTGTAAAGTAAAGAGTTAATGAAATCGGTCATAACAAGTCATGTATTTAAAAGTAAAAAAACATTTCCCGATACGTGATTCAGAAAAATAAATACGAGTGTGTTTTCAGTATGGATGAAAAATATCTTCTTTTAATTCTCTTTTATTAATTGTATTCTTTGAAAATGAAATCTACCCATAGTTATAAAATGATATTGTGGCAAGCTCTGATGTACAGCAGGCCAAGTTTACGGGCTTATTTCATCCACGCCAGAGACCTACGATCTTACAACTTTTCACAGTGTGCCAGAGGATCGTATCCTGTTCTGTACAGCACGGTATGCCACACCCTTCCCATCAAGTAAACCCAACCCCTTACATACTTATTGGTGTGTTTTAATTTTGACAAAGACTGAACAGTGAAGGTTATAGATTAATTCAATATCACCGTTGAGGAAGCATTCACCAGTTAAAACAATTGTAGATAAAAGATATAAATAGTAACAATAGTATTAACAAATGTAAATCAATTCCATTAACAACTGTATATATTAATGCTTTGTTATGTAAAATAGACAGTAGTAAAAATAGAATAGCACATTGTATAAATATATGAGTTTATATGTTTAAAGAATTTTCACACAGTCATATTATCACATCTTGAAATATTTCCCGATACGTGATTCAGAAAAATACGAGTGTGTTTTCAGTACGGATGAAAATACCTTGTTTTAATTCTCTTTTATTAATTTTATTTTTTTCAAAATGAAATCTACCCATAGTTGTAAAATGATATTGTGGCAAGCTCTGATGTACAGCAGGCCAAGTTTACGGGCTTATTTCATCCACGCCAGAGACTTACGATCTTACAACTTTTCACAGTGTGCCAGAGGATCGTATCCTGTTCTGTACAACACGGTATGCCACACCCACCCCATCAAGTAAACCCAACCCCTTGCATACTTATTGTTGTGTTTTAAATTTGACAAAATAGCCTTAATAGTGGAAGTTATAGATTAATTCATTATCACCGTTGAGGAAGCATTCACCAGTTAAAACAATTGTAGATAAAAGATATAAATAGTAACAATAGTATTAACAAATGTAAATCAATTCCATTAACAACTGTATATATTAATGCTTTGTTATGTAAAATAGACAGTAGTAAAAATAGAATAGCACATTGTATAAATATATGAGTTTATATGTTTAAAGAATTTTCACACAGTCATATTATCACATCTTGAAATATTTCCCGATACGTGATTCAGAAAAATAAATACGAGTGTGTTTTCAGTACGGATGAAAATACCTTGTTTTAATTCTCTTTTATTAATTTTATTTTTTTCAAAATGAAATCTACCCATAGTTGTAAAATGATATTGTGGCAAGCTCTGATGTACAGCAGGCCAAGTTTACGGGCTTATTTCATCCACGCCAGAGACTTACGATCTTACAACTTTTCACAGTGTGCCAGAGGATCGTATCCTGTTCTGTACAACACGGTATGCCACACCCACCCCATCAAGTAAACCCAACCCCTTGCATACTTATTGTTGTGTTTTAAATTTGACAAAATAGCCTTAATAGTGGAAGTTATAGATTAATTCATTATCACCGTTGAGGAAGCATTCACCAGTTAAAACAATTGTAGATAACAGATATAAATAGAAACAATATTATTAACAAATGTAAATCAACTCCATTAACAACTGTATATATTAATGCTTTGTTATGTAAAATAAACAGTAGTAAAAATAGAACAGCTTCTAGTTGTATAAACACGATAACGAATAACAATACAATCTTTTGGAATGAACAATTAAAATATTTGGCACAATGAAAGAAATTTTCTGTGGTTTGCTGATTTCCTGTTGAAACTGATCGAAGTAGGTAGCCGGTATTTAGAATGTTCATTGTTGATATAAATCAGATTTACGTAATTCACATCAAATCCATCAAATTCCTCACGACAGCAGGTAAGCAGGGTCGTTGAGCTGGTTCGTGACCCATGCATTGACTCACAATGTTTGCTAGTTTGTCTATCCGAAACAGAGCCATTACAAATCCCAGACTGTAAACATCAGAGGAAGCCGTGGTCGGTTCTCCTGCTCTGACTTCAGGAGCTAAGTGAGTGCATCTGGCATTCGTTGTGGCATTGCCACCGTACCGCTTCTCAAATCCACATGATGCGTGCCCGAAGTCAATAAATCTGTAATATCAAGCATAAGAACGAAATGGTTTTTATCTGAAGTTACCATGGATTTTCAAAGTGACTCACTAGAACTCTAAGTTTGCAACATTGCAATCAAATGATGCTTTGCTTAATAAGTAGCACGTACATATCTTAATGATTCAGTCTGATGTCAGTAATATTGGTAACAAATTCTACCATCATTTTGTATTACATTGACAATCATAACTAGTATGTGAACTTCTTTTTATTGAAACGAACTGTTACAAATATTTAAGCATAATACTAACTTTGCTTGGAACTCGGTTCCATTTAACGAATAAACAATCACATTGTCGTCTTTCAGGTCGTTCAACAGAACGTTCTTATCATGAATGGTGTGAAGTCCTATACTGAGGCGCAATGATATCGATAGCTTCTGCCTTTCAGTAAGGGTGTTTTCCTCAATCTTCTTCCTCAAAGTTATGCTTGTTCCAACCATTTCCATGGCAATAAGTAGATTTCTGGGATCTGTTGGGTCTGGCAATAACCCATACAGCTTTGGTGTAAATCTTGTTTGCGACAACAATGCCATTATCCTTGCTTCAGCAACTACTTCTACGGTTCTCTCGTCTCCATCGTGTTGTAATTTTAATGCCACCGTTTCCCCTGATGGTAGATGTGTTGCTGTGAAAACCTGAAAAATTAACATAATTCAGATATAATCATTACATTAGAGACAACTGATTTCTTTGTGATCATTTTACAATAGCACCTACATAGACATTTAATACCATATTATACTAGGTTGTCTTTGATTAACAAGTTGAGTCAGTCGTCTCATAAACGTTATTGTCCCTAGCATCACTAGCGGATCGTTGAAGAGTCATAGAACAATCTAACAGCTCTGTGGTACGGTTTATAGTTCATGGGTTGGCTCTACCTAATTCTTAATTTGTAATGTATGTTGTCATTCACTCTTGTCTCTTTTGTGTCCTCCAAAAATCGTTAAATGTTTTTCTTCAGAAAGCCTGAGAGTGATATCTTCTAAAGGCAATGTAGCATTTCTACTCACCGAGCCGAACACTCCGGATCCCAGGATATTCATCATTCCTGTCGTGGGGTCAGTTTGAATGATATAATGTAGATTTGACAGGATATCGATTGAACAATCCACCGTTTGTATCTTCTGTCCAACAATCCGATAATTGTAATGATCCTCTTCGAATAAGAAGATTTCACCTTTTGCAATTAAAGAGAAAGAGCATCCAACAAATTAACACTTTATACTCAGAGGATTGAGCATACAAGCAAAACATTGATAGTTGATAGCACGGGTCATGTATACATCCACAGCTTTTAAACTTACCATTTTCGTTTGCTCTGTTAGGAAGAAGTGCAGCTCTCATACAGGCGCCTGGAGGAGGCGTGACTACCCGATAGAGGGGCCTTCTTCTTGCTACTCCCATTGGAAGGGGAGGCGGCTGGTCTTCGTTTGATTTGACCATAGCAGTTAACTGTGCCTCCAGTGACGCAAATCTACCGCTGTCCGGCCTGGTTGAAGAAGGTTCAGCGATATGCAATGGTGCACCTGCAACTGAGGCTGTAAATTCGGTGTTGATTGCCAGTCGCTGAAGTGGAGATTCAATGGTCTCGGTGATGCTTATCATCAGCTGTTGTCCCCAGGCTGACGTACTTGAACCAATATTTACCATTGCTGAGCAAGACCAGTTTTGAGGTACAAGTGGTGACATTGAAGATGATTGTAGATATATGGATTCAGTTAGAGACAAGCTTGATGACGTGATGGCTGGTACAGCTTGTGATGTAGACATAGTGGCTTCTGCAGACATTCTCCTTGCTCTACAAATCAGTGCTGGGGTCATTGTCACCTGTAATACAGAAGGAAAACAACCCTGTTTTTATTTTGTAATGTCTTAGAATGAAAATGCAAACAGAATGTAGAGCAAATTATTGTTCAACAATGTACAATAAGATTTCTTTTTTATCATTCATATGAATTAATGGAGGCATGATTCAAGGAATGAATGATACTGTCCGAACTTGCTGCAGCATTGACTAGATTTGTCGATGTTGATGATAATGATGCAGGTTGAACTCCCGATAAAATAACTGGGAGTGATGGTGATCTCTGTTGTAGGACGGCTTAGATTGTAGGTGTTTTCACAAATTATTGTTATTTTAATATTGTTAAGAGCTGTCTTTGTATATATATATATATATATATATATATATATATTGTAGACATCAGCCATTAATGAGCTTTTATCACAGCTCAATTTCACTGTGATGTTTGTAAGAAGTTCCTTCATGTTTGTTCGGTTTCCGTTAAGATAAACTCTCCCATTGGATTAATCTCTCTTACCGGATATAGACTTGGTGGTGAACAGGTGGGTGATTCTGTCCTTGGTGAATACCCTTGAGACAACATTGGTCGAGTGAGACGCTGGACTTCCTGTGAAAAATACAGTGAAAATTTGGTAATAGTACATGTAGGATTTTAGTAAACACAACTGAAAATAACAAGAAAACAAAACATCGATTAATATTATGTATATCATGTGAAGAGAAAACTGCCATTGTATCATTAAATAGAAAATTAATATAAAAAGAGATTTAGAATAAAGAAATACGACCAGCAGTTTTGTCTGTGATAAGACTTCATTTTTAAGATATCTTTTAGAATTTAAAACATCAACATAATAAAAATCGTGTACCAGGCCAGGTGAATGGCTGAGACTGTAGAGATTAACTTCGATTAACATCGTTGATCTCAAATGCCTCGCTTCGTGAATTCTATCAGAGGACGGAATATTTTTCTCCACTTCAGGAGAGGCTGATGGTTTTGTGGGAATGTTTCCAAATGTACCAGAACACAACAGGTCACAGATATCATCACGCTAAATGATAAAATTTAAACATGAATTTAAACATCAATCTAGAATTAATGTTATTGGACATCGGTATTTATATCTGATAATAATGAAATATAATTTATTGATAACACAGATATCAGATCTTGTTTCGATACTCAAATTCTGATATGATTAAAATATATCAACAAACCTTTCTGGTAAATAAACAATGATAAGAAATGATATTTACAAGGGAGATAATTACACTATAAGCAGACCGACGGATGAGTTTGATATAGCGTAATAACTGATCTTACCTTAGCAGTATTAGTTGGTTTGTTAAACTGATCGAAATTGTATTGCGGACGAAACGTTGGCCTACAAACCAATGTCATCAGTTTTTCTTGAATCATGTTCCTCTGGAACTAAACAAAGACATCGTTTTTGTTACTGATCAATAGAAACAATATTATTAACAAATGTAAAATCAACTCCATTAACAACTGTATATATTAATGCTTTGTTATGTAAAATAGACAGTAGTAAAAATAGAATAGCACATTGTATAAATATGTGGGTTTATATGTTTAAAGAATTTTCACACAGTCATATTATCACATCTTGAAATATTTCCCGATACGTGATTCAGAAAAATAAATACGAGTGTGTTTTCAGTACGGATGAAAATACCTTGTTTTAATTCTCTTTTATTAATTGTATTTTTTAAAAATGAAATCTACCCATAGTTGTAAAATGCTATTGTGGCATACGATCTTACAACTTTTCACAGTGTGCCAGAGGATCGTATCCTGTTCTGTACAACACGGTATGCCACACCCACCCCATCAAGTAAACCCAACCCGTTACATACAATGTTATAACAATCTAACAGCTCTGTTGTACGGTTTATAGTTCATAGTTTGGCTCTACCTAATTCTTAATTTGTAATGTATGTTGTCATTCACTCTTGTCTCTTTTGTGTCCTCCGTAAATCGTTAATTTTTTTTTCAGAAAGCCTGAGAGCGATGTCTTCTAAAGGCAATGCAGCATTTCTACTCACCGTGTCGAACACTCCGGATCCCAGGATATTTATCATTCCTGCCGTGGGGTCAGTTTGAATGATATAATGTAGATTTGACAGGATATCGATTGAACAATCCACCGTTTGTATCTTCTGTCCAACAATCCGATAATTGTAATGATCCTCTTCGAATAAGAAGATCTCACCTTTTGCAATTAAAGAGAAAGAACATCCAAAAAATTAATTAACACTTTATACTCAGAGGATTGAGCATACAAGCAAAACATTGATAGTTGATAGCACGGGTCATGTATACATCTACAGCTTTTAAACTTACCATTTTCGTTTGCTCTGTTAGGAAGAAGCGCAGCTCCCATACAGGCGCCTGGAGGAGGCGTGGCTACCCGATAGAGGGGCCTTCTTCTTGCTACTCCCATGGGAAGGGGAGGCGGCTGGTCTTCGTTTGATTCGACTATAGCAGTTAACTGTGCCTCCAGTGACGCAAATCTACCGCTGTCCGGCCTGGTTGAAGAAGGTTCAGCGATATGCAATGGTGCACCTGCAACTGAGGCTGTAAATTCGGTGTTGATTGCCAGTCGCTGAAGTGGAGATTCGATGGTCTCGGTGATGCTTATCATCAGCTGTTGTCCCCTGGCTGACGTACTTGAACTAATATTCACCATTACAGAGCAAGACCAGTTTTGAGGTACAACTGGTGACATTGAAGATGATTGTAGATATATGGATTCAGTTAGAGACAAGCTTGATGACGTGATGGCTGGTACAGCTTGTGATGTAGACATAGTGGCTTCTGCAGACATTCTCCTTGCTCTACAAATCAGTACTGGGGTCATTGTCACCTGTAATACAGAAGGAAAACAACCCTGTTTTTATTTTGTAATGTCTTAGAATGAAAATGCAAACAGAATGTAGAGCAAATTATTGTTCAACAATGTACAATAAGATTTCTTTTTTATCATTCATATGAATTAATGGAGGCATGATTCAAGGAATGAATGATACTGTCCGAACTTGCTGCAGCATTGACTAGATTTGTCGATGTTGATGATAATGATGCAGGTTGAACTCCCGATAAAATAACTGGGAGTGATGGTGATCTCTGTTGTAGGACGGCTTAGATTGTAGGTGTTTTCACAAATTATTGTTATTTTAATATTGTTAAGAGCTGTCTTTGTATATATATATATATATATTGTAGACATCAGCCATTAATGAGCTTTTATCACAGCTCAATTTCACTGTGATGTTTGTAAGAAGTTCCTTCATGTTTGTTCGGTTTCCGTTAAGATAAACTCTCCCATTGGATTAATCTCTCTTACCGGATATAGACTTGGTGGTGAACAGGTGGGTGATTCTGTCCTTGGTGAATACCCTTGAGACAACATTGGTCGAGTGAGACGCTGGACTTCCTGTGAAAAATACAGTGAAAATTTGGTAATAGTACATGTAGGATTTTAGTAAACACAACTGAAAATAACAAGAAAACAAAACATCGATTAACATTATGTATATCATGTGAAGAGAAAACTGCCATTGTATCATTAAATAGAAAATTAATATAAAAAGAGATTTAGAATAAAGAAATACGACCAGCAGTTTTGTCTGTGAGAAGACTTCATTTTCAAGTTATCTTTTAGAATTTAAAACATCAACATAATAAAAATCGTGTACCAGGCCAGGTGAATGGCTGAGACTGTAGAGATTAACTTCGATTAACATCGTTGATCTCAAATGCCTCGCTTCGTGAATTCTATCAGAGGACGGAATATTTTTCTCCACTTCAGGAGAGGCTGATGGTTTTGTGGGAATGTTTCCAAATGTACCAGAACACAACAGGTCACAGATATCATCACGCTAAATGATAAAATTTAAACATGAATTTAAACATCAATCTAGAATTAATGTTATTGGACATCGGTATTTATATCTGATAATAATGAAATATAATTTATTGATAACACAGATATCAGATCTTGTTTCGATACTCAAATTCTGATATGATTAAAATATATCAACAAACCTTTCTGGTAAATAAACAATGATAAGAAATGATATTTACAAGGGAGATAATTACACTATAAGCAGACCGACGGATGAGTTAGATATAGCGTAATAACTGATCTTACCTTAGCAGTATTAGTTGGTTTGTTAAACTGATCGAAATTGTATTGCGGACGAAACGTTGGCCTACAAACCAATGTCATCAGTTTTTCTTGAATCATGTTCCTCTGGAACTAAACAAAGACATCGTTTTTGTTACTGATCAATAGAAACAATATTATTAACAAATGTAAAATCAACTCCATTAACAACTGTATATATTAATGCTTTGTTATGTAAAATAGACAGTAGTAAAAATAGAATAGCACATTGTATAAATATGTGGGTTTATATGTTTAAAGAATTTTCACACAGTCATATTATCACATCTTGAAATATTTCCCGATACGTGATTCAGAAAAATAAATACGAGTGTGTTTTCAGTACGGATGAAAATACCTTGTTTTAATTCTCTTTTATTAATTGTTTTTTTTTTCTAAATGAAATCTACCCATAGTTGTAAAATGCTATTGTGGCATACGATCTTACAACTACAGTGTGCCAGAGGATCGTATCCTGTTCTGTACAACACGGTATGCCACACCCACCCCATCAAGTAAACCCAACCCGTTACATACAATGTTATAACAATCTAACAGCTCTGTTGTACGGTTTATAGTTCATAGTTTGGCTCTACCTAATTCTTAATTTGTAATGTATGTTGTCATTCACTCTTGTCTCTTTTGTGTCCTCCGTAAATCGTTATTTTTTTTTTCAGAAAGCCTGAGAGCGATGTCTTCTAAAGGCAATGCAGCATTTCTACTCACCGTGCCGAACACTCCGGATCCCAGG
The DNA here is from genome assembly GCF_031769215.1 of Ylistrum balloti. Classification (NCBI taxonomy): domain Eukaryota; kingdom Metazoa; phylum Mollusca; class Bivalvia; order Pectinida; family Pectinidae; genus Ylistrum; species Ylistrum balloti. The sequence continues at coordinate 155,713 of NW_026782211.1, forward strand.
ATATTTATCATTCCTGCCGTGGGGTCAGTTTGAATGATATAATGTAGATTTGACAGGATATCGATTGAACAATCCACCGTTTGTATCTTCTGTCCAACAATCCGATAATTGTAATGATCCTCTTCGAATAAGAAGATCTCACCTTTTGCAATTAAAGAGAAAGAACATCCAAAAAATTAATTAACACTTTATACTCAGAGGATTGAGCATACAAGCAAAACATTGATAGTTGATAGCACGGGTCATGTATACATCTACAGCTTTTAAACTTACCATTTTCGTTTGCTCTGTTAGGAAGAAGCGCAGCTCCCATACAGGCGCCTGGAGGAGGCGTGGCTACCCGATAGAGGGGCCTTCTTCTTGCTACTCCCATGGGAAGGGGAGGCGGCTGGTCTTCGTTTGATTCGACTATAGCAGTTAACTGTGCCTCCAGTGACGCAAATCTACCGCTGTCCGGCCTGGTTGAAGAAGGTTCAGCGATATGCAATGGTGCACCTGCAACTGAGGCTGTAAATTCGGTGTTGATTGCCAGTCGCTGAAGTGGAGATTCGATGGTCTCGGTGATGCTTATCATCAGCTGTTGTCCCCTGGCTGACGTACTTGAACTAATATTCACCATTACAGAGCAAGACCAGTTTTGAGGTACAACTGGTGACATTGAAGATGATTGTAGATATATGGATTCAGTTAGAGACAAGCTTGATGACGTGATGGCTGGTACAGCTTGTGATGTAGACATAGTGGCTTCTGCAGACATTCTCCTTGCTCTACAAATCAGTGCTGGGGTCATTGTCACCTGTAAACAGAAGGAAAACAACCCTGTTTTTATTTTGTAATGTCTTAAATTGAAATAGCAAACAGAATGTAGAGCAAATTATTGTTCAACAATGTTTGATAAAATTTCTTTTTTTATCATTCACGCGAATTAATCAAGGCATAATTCTAAGAAAATTAAAGTGCTCTCTCTCTCTCTCTCTCTCTCTCTCTCTATATATATATATATATATATATATATATACTGTAGACATCAGCTAGTAATGAACTTTTGTCACAGCTCAAGATAATGTCTCCCATTCTTAGCATTGGATTAAACGTCTCTTACCGGATATAGATTTGGTGGTGAACTGGTGGGTGATTCTGTTCTTGGTGAATACCCGAGAGACAACGTTGGTCGAGTGAGACGCTTGACTTCCTGGAAACAAACAGTGATAACTTGGTAATAGTACATGTAGGATTTTAGATAAGTACAACTGAAAATATTTAAGCAACAAAACAGGAGATTTCTATGTTTGAAGAAAACAAAACATCGATTAACATTATGTATATCATGTGAAGAGAAAACTGCCATTGTATCAGTTAATAGAAAATTAATATAAAAAGAGATTTAGAATAAAGAAATACGACCAGCAGTTTTGTCTGTGAGAAGACTTCATTTTCAAGTTATCTTTTAGAATTTAAAACATCAACATAATAAAAATCGTGTACCAGGCCAGGTGAATGGCTGAGACTGTAGAGATTAACTTCGATCAACATCGTTGATCTCAAATGCCTCGCTTCGTGAATTCTATCAGAGGACGGAATATTTTTCTCCACTTCAGGAGAGGCTGATGGTTTTGTGGGAATGTTTCCAAATGTACCAGAACACAACAGGTCACAGATATCATCACGCTAAATGATAAAATTTAAACATGAATTTAAACATTTAAACATCAATCTAGAATTAATGTTATTGGACATCGGTATTTATATACATGGATGAAAATAATGAAATATAATTTATTGATAACACAGATATCAGATCTTGTTTCGATACTCAAATTCTGATATGATTAAAATATATCAACAAACCTTTCTGGTAAATAAACAATGATAAGAAATGATATTTACAAGGGAGATAATTACACTATAAGCAGACCGACGGATGAGTTAGATATAGCGTAATAACTGATCTTACCTTAGCAGTATTAGTTGGTTTGTTAAACTGATCGAAATTGTATTGTGGACGAAACGTTGGCCTACAAACCAATGTCATCAGTTTTTCTTGAATCATGTTCCTCTGGAACTAAACAAAGACATCGTTTTTGTTACTGATAATAGGGAATTTGAGGTTGATTTTAGCAGAATCGACGAAATGTGGTGTCCTGTTATGAAAATGGTTCCTGACTTATGGAATCTATTGATAGTCATAAGTTGAACGTTTTGATGATATTTGTAAATTTGCTACAAATAAAGCAACATTAAAGATTTCCCGTCTATAGATTGTGTTAAAACAAAAAGAGAAAAAAATGTGTTAGACAAAGGTTTCAGGAAATGATAAAATATAGAGGTAAGATTCTATACAACTGAATCAACCAGGTAAAACACTAGCCGCTTCTACCGACTCCGCTAGGGAGGGTTTCTGTTTTACTCAACAGATTGACCATAAGCTTAGAAAGAAAAAGATCTGAGTTCGAACCTACCACAGGCGTGAGTAAAAGATGATTTCCTTTACAGCTGAATAACAGTTTTTGCTGGTAGGAGGGTATATTATTGGATGCGCGTTTTGAGGAAATTGAAAAATTATGCAGGTGGGAGATCGTTGAAGATTATTATTATTTTCAAATTACCTTGTATCGATTGAATGTACATTGTCTTGGTTCTTTGTGGTTGAGCTTCCAATGACCAAGGTCAAGTGGTGGCTGGGTGAGTTTCAGAAAACCAAGGTCAACTGGTGCCGGATTCTTCGTCGGTTGGCAGACTAAAACCATGACTTTTTCCTGGATCCAGCTCGATTTACGGACGAGGGGTTCTTCATTCTTTATAGTGACAATCTACGTATATAAAATGCATGGTAGGTCAGAGTTACAAACTATTGTAGTCCTAAGTTGGATCAGAAAAAAAATTGAAAAGTTTAAACATTTTATTGCAAAAATATTACAAATTGATTTGGCACAAGTCATTGCAACTTGTAATCGCACTTTCCATAATACTTTGATATATAAATACAAATTACAGAGAGAGGTTTTTTACTATTCAGGTAGATAAAATTGCTTAAGTTGAACAGGAATAATGCATATCACAAACAGTGTCCCAGTTGGTATAAATACATGCTTTCTACAAGTCCACCTGATTCCGAAAAAATAACTTTTTTCTCTCTACATGTGGATATTTTGTATAAAATCTATAGTAATACAATTAGTTAGCTACAGATCATATCACTTATACTTTTAATGTAAAAGATATTCAAGCAATTTTAATTCCCGATTCTATACTTATAAGTCAAACTCTAAAATCTATGAAATATATAACTTTCTCACCGTATTTTGTCCGTCGCACTTGTTGGAAAATGTGGAAAGATTGTTGCTATTGAAATTAAACTTAACCATCTTTGTTTTCGCGCAAAAACTTCATGATCCCTCTTGCGGTCGTTAAGCTTCTTGTAGCTATGACGTCATGTAATTATCCAACGAGACCTTATCACGTGATAGCTATCCGCGGACGGATATTTTTCCAGAGACAGCAGTGCGGTATTTAAAATGAAAACAAGAGACTGGTCAAATGTGAATATTTAATTCCTTTGATCCTGTAAATCTAATATGATTAACTTTTTAATAAGTCTGTTAAGTCATTTTAGTAGAGTCTTAAATCTTGGTAGAGAGATGTAACAGTATTAGCTTAGCCAGTTTCTCATTGGTTATCGCCCCTATAAAGGTTTTAATTACCTAAAATTGGTCCTCTCTAGTGTCTTAATAGTAAAAAAGTCAGTCTCTGTCCGCCAGGAAGTGAAATTTTCGAAGAGTGGAGTTGTGTTTGAACATCTTACGACCCTACAGCACAAAAAGGGTTCGTGACACGGTCATGTCTGCCATGATATCCGAATAATTGTTATACAGTTTATAAATATATATACATGTAATGATGATGACCTGTAATGCAAACAACAAATATTTCAGGAAAAAGCAAATACTGTTTATGCTACCTTAGCACACGGTAACTATTTCTAAAATGCACAACAACCTTCCTAGATGTGATCAGATATATATATATTGTGATAACTGTGCTAGTAACTATTTCTAAAATGCACAACAACCTTCCTAGATGTGATCAGATATACATATTGCGATAATTGTTCTACATAGAGAGTAGAGGAATATATCCTGTCACCCACAAACTGTGTTTTAGCTCAACTGGCCCGCAATACCCAGTGACCTTGTTATGACACACTGCAGTGTCCGTCTTCCGTCCGTCCGTCCGTCAACCGTTGAAAGATTGGGAAGGGTAATGAATTAGTTACACAAAAACAGGTTTGTCAATATGTAATAGAATAAATGTATTTCACTTTCAAGGGCCTTGTATGTATGACATGAATATACAAGGCTTTGGAAGATTGCAGTCAAAACACAAGTTGAATTAATTCCTTGAAGCAATCATTAGTACATGTATAACACCATATCAAACTGTAGATATTGCAAGTACTGACAAATACTGTGTTCACTGTAGTTAGTGTCCTGGGAACTAAAAAATTCTTTGCAATGAGAAGGTTTGCCATGTGGATGCGTAAGATTTCATGACTCGGTGGAGAAAGTGAAAGGTGTTAAAAAAATGTACCATACACTCCTTTTACTAGATCAATGTGCATGAAGGTTTGCTTTTAAATAAGTTATTGTTATGATTAGTATGAATTGAAATGTAATTAATGTAAGAAGAAAGGGGAGGTAATTACGCCAAATATACTGGGGTGGGGGGGGGGTGGATGACGGATCGCTTGGATCCGAAACATGTAAACAACTCTTAGCATGAACTAATAGTGAATTGGACTGGAACTGCTTCGTGTTGTGCCTACTCTCGACGTCTATTCGTATAATGTTTGTATGAAATCTACAATTACTTGATAATGCCATTTGTAACCTTTAACAACTGTGTAAATTCATAGAAAAAATATATAGCATTAAACAGTTTATATGTGTGGCCATGAGTGATATTTTTGGTCGTTAGATTACCTCATAAAAATTTTGATTAAGATTTTAGAAATAAATCCTTGCTAAAATTAGTCATGTCATGTTTTTTCAGAATGATATTTTAGCTTTTTGTGTCGGAGATTACTATTTGGGAAGTCTTGAGTCTGTGTCTAGGCACCAAAAACTAGCTTTACGGGAAGTGAAATTTTCATTCTGTTTACATGTGGTCATATTGTGAAGGATGTCCAAGTTGGGATTTGCTGAAATGTAAATAGTTTGTTACCATGACAGTTTTGTTGATTTTAAGACAGGTGTTCAGAAATAAATTTCTTCATTAAAGTTGTAGTGTTAGGTTGGAATTAGCAGTATTTTTGCTTTTTCAGCGTTTTTTGAGTTGGTAACCAAGGCAATCACATGTCAGAAATCAGAGGAAATTTTTGATGTACACAAATCTTATCTCTCTACTATTAATGTTATTATCATGTAGTTTACACACACATATACATGTAATGATGTTTTTTTCATAACCAAACTACTGTACATGTATATCTCAAACATGACAAATGATTTCAAGAAAAATACTAATTATTTTTTACCTGCTACCTTATAGCACGTCAAAAAATAAACTTTATGTAAAATGTGCTTTAATTGAAATTAATTCTATTGATAATTGCTATCAATACATAAAAAAAACCATACTGAAACTTGTTCATAATGTTTTTATTTAAATTTCATCTGGGGTGCATAAAGGGAGGAAATTTTGGGTGTTCTTTTGGATGAGAATTTCAACTGTTTTTAAAGGATCAGTTGGAAAACTGTTTTACAGCAGGTAACAGGTTAATAAATAGGTCAGGAACAACCTTAGAATGTATTGACTAAATTTCAGGGCAATTTCAATAGTTTAATGTGTAGTATCCATGGTAACTTATAAGGAAAGTGTTTGTTTTTGAATTTGTGATAAATTATTTGGTTTGATCATTTTTACTCAATAATGTTTGTGTATTTCTCATAGACTGAGCAAACAATTATGTCAATTTTGTCATTAAATAACATTTCCATAGTTACAGCTGTAAAAAATACTATTTTTCGAACAGTGAGTTTCTGATTTCTAGCTTTCACTATGACATCACAGTGCATTGTTGAAGCCATCATTAGCAATTGATGACATCATAGTACTGATGACATCACCAGTTACTATGACATCATAACTAAGACTTTAAGAATATATATATATGTGGTATCACTCTACTTTTCAGATATGTAAATTCACAGAAGCAAAAAAGACTCAATTCAATTTCAATTGCAACTTTATTAAAGAAAACTTGAGGCTTATTGAAATCTTAATTTTTCAAATTACCTTCATTTATTCCTAATTTGACAGCAGAATCGGTTAAAATACACCGTATGGAAAAATTTATATTACTTGAAAGCTTTTCGAGATACACAGAGATATTTATCGATTTGTTTGTCTGATTATTTTTAGCTCATCCGTCTGGCTGTCTGACATCCGTCCATCGTCCGTCAACTTTTTATTTAAACAACTTCTTCTGAAATACCAAAAGGCGTAGAGTTATCATATTTGGGTGGAAGGGTCCTTTGATGAAGCCCAACAAAGTATGCAAAAATAAATAACCTTGACCCATATTCAAGGTCACAGAGGTCAAATGTGTTAAAACCTTTAAGCGACTTCTTCCAAAATACTGGAAGGCCTAGAATCATTATATATGGCTGGAAGGTTCCTTTGATGAAACTCATAACAGTTTGCAAAAAGAAATGACCTTGACCCATATTCAAGGTCACAGAAGTCAAATGTGTTAAAACTTTTAAGGGACTATTTCCAAAATACCAGAGGGCCTAGAATCATCATATTTGGCTTGAAGGTTCCTTTGATGACGCCCAACAAAATTTGCGAAGAGAAATGACCTTGACCCATATTCAAGGTCACAGAGGTCAAATGTGTTAAAACTTTTAAGCGACAACTTCCAAAATGCCAGAAGGCCTAGAATCATTATATTTAGCTTGAAGGTTCCTTTGATGACGCCCAACAAAGTTTGCAAAAAGAAATGACCTTTACCCATATTCAAGGTCACAGAGGTCAGATGTGTTGAAACCTTTAAATGACTTCTTCCAAATTGCCAGAAGGCCAAGAATCATTATATTTGGCTGGAATGTTCCTTTGATGAAGCCTAACAAAGTTTGCAAAAAAAAAAACCCTCAACCCATATTCAAGGTCACAGAGGTCAAATGTGTTAAAACATTTAAACCACTTCTTCCAAAATACTGGAAGGCCTAGAATCATTATATTAGGCTACTATGTTCCTCTTATGGTTTCCTACAAAGTTTGCAAAAAGAAATGATCTTGACCAATCTTCAAGGTCACTGGTGTCAAATGTGTTAAAACGTTTAAACAATGTCTTCTGAAATATCAAAAAGCCTAGAATCATTATATTTGGCCAGTGTGCTCCTTTTATGAAGTCCAAGAAATTAAAAGAAATGACCTTGACCCATAGTCAAGGTCACAGGGGTCAAATGAGTTAAACATGGAACATGTGCACAGATATAGTAATGTTGGTCATAAAGATCCAGGTGAGCGATACAGGCCATCTGGGTCTCTTGTCTAGACACACAGAGGGATTTTAATAAAATTCAAAAAACCGAATGTGCTGTATTATGTCGAGCTTCAAATATTAATATAATTAGCATAAGTGCTAAGTAATAACATATCCTGATTAAGTTGCATGAGTCCTTTGAGGAGAATATAGCACATGCTGAGATGACCTCATCTTTCACTGATTTTTTATTGTAATGTATCATTTTTCAAGTGACATCACTTCAGTCATGCTAATGGATATTTAAATTGATGTTTTCAAGATTTTTATTTTATCAAAAAATCAAATTATACCCTTTAACAGTTGATTGGCTGAAGGCATGAATACAGAACCATCATGTTCAGAGTCTCCAGGATGTACAAGGCTGTGGAAAGGATGCAGGTAAGTGCAAGTGTTTGAAAATAAATGTTTTCTTCAAGACAATTTACCTTGTCTTGTAGAAAATTTTCTTTCTTGACCTACAATGGTCAGTTTACCAAGTTTGATGACTAGCATCCTGAGTAAGGTAAGTCTATCTTACAAGCTGAGTCAGCCTCAGATATCAGAAGACAACAGCCCTCAAAATCATTATTTTTGTCAAGAAAAGATAACTAAAAGCAACCTAGATTTAAGATATTTAATAAGCACGACCAAAAATATTACATCAAGTTCAAGATATATTTATTAACATAATTTTCAAAGCACACTAATGAAAGATTTTTCTTAGCACATTAAGTTCTTAGCACATCTCTCAGCTCAGTTCTTAACACATCTCTCAGCACAGTTCCTAGCACAACTCTTAACACAAAGTCTTGGGATTGTCAACTCTAGATTTAAAGGTAATATTGGGAACACATGCTTTTGCATACATGCACTATCCTCTGATCCTGTGCCGTTCTCTTGTCACTCTAAAGGCTAAGTGTCTTTGACGCTGTTTATGATATATCTGTCTCTTTCTTAGGCACATGATTGGTCAGACAACTTATGATCCACTGACCAAGGCACTGCTAATGGCTTTTAACCTCAACGTCACAGAGTCCGCAATATCAAAGTTACACATATGTACAGTGATGTGGAGACTTGCAGAGAAGTTGCAGGAACAAGTCGTCGTCTTTGGATTTGTTTTCTGCAGCATGCGGTTGAAAGATTCTGATCTGTGAGTACTGGTAAGTAACTTTATGCTGTCCAGACACTCTGTGTTACTTGAGGTATGTAAGTTCACATTGTTTGAACTGATGCTCATCTTCAGCTCTGAGGCAAATCACTGTCCCCTTTTGGCAGAAATATCTTATTTCAGTGGCTGAATTTGATACTGATGCAGCCTTAAGTGCAGTCTGTATATCCATGTTTAGTTGACTCCTTTGACGGCCTCTCCTCAGGATCTCATTTATACAAGGAGTATATTTCAGTTGATAAAATTTTGTATGATTCAGTTGTATGGTTAAGATTAGACAAAGTAATGTTTGAACACAGTAAAGATGTCTTTATGGCAGGAGTTTATATCCCGCCCAGTAGATCAAATTATTATGCAAAATATAATTGTGATTTATTTTTTGAAATTGAAACCTCTATAGCCGAGTACTCAAACTTGGGTGAGGTCATTTTGATTGGAGATTTTAATAGCAGAACTCGAAACGATGATGACTTTATTGAAAACGATAATTTGGTTAAAAATTTGAAACATGGCATGAGCACAATTGATTATCTTATAGCGAACCCTGTACTTTTCCCGCATATTAAAACTTTTATTGTATGTAACTTCAATGAATATTCTGACCACGCCCCCCTGCACGTGGAAATACGTGTGAGGGCATCGCAGGACGCGCCCATCACAGACGAGTCAATTGGTGTAAGTAGACCAACATATAAATGGAATGAACAATGCAAATTACAATGCTTAGTTGCAATCAGGGAAAATATAGACAAGATTAATCAGGTTGCTACTATTGACGGGGAGACAACACAAGAGGCCATAAATTCCAGTGTTTACAAATTCACGCATGAACTATTACAAATACTATCACCGTTTACTACGAGGTCACGCGGGTCATCACGTGACAGCGCGACAAGGTCATCGGACAAATCCATTCCACGTGCACGAGTTCACCAAGATAATAAGCCCTGGTTTGACAGGCAGTTGCGTGCTTTGAGGAGAGAATACCTGACTGCATTGAATAATTTTAATAGAAATAAATGTGATGTAACCCATGAACTTTTAATACGAAGGAAACGGGAATACAAACGTTCTGAAGCCGCATGTAAAAGGCAATATAGGAAGTTCAAGGGAGATATGATGGAACACTTACGGAAAACCAATCCACGGTATTTTTATAAAAAATTCTCAACTACAAAATCCAATGTTTCAAATGTGTCGTTGGATGACTTTTTTAATCACTTCAAGGATTTAGCCATGAATCTTGACCCGCCGGATAATGAACGTTTAGAGGATAATGTTGATATGAACACCGTCTTTGATGAGCTTGACCGTAGTATATCTAGGGACGAAATTAAAAGCGCTATTAAGCATCTAAAACGTGAAAAAGCGCATGGTTTAGACGGTTTATTAAACGAATATTTTATTGAAGCTGGTGACATTTTACTACAAGCCTTACACACTATTTTTAATAATGTATTTAACTCTGGATGTTTCCCTGAAGAATGGTCTAAAGCGGTGATGGTCCCGGTGTTTAAAAATGGTGATAAAAACGATCCTAGTAATTATCGTGGAATAAGTCTCCTGAGCTGTATGGCGAAACTTTTTACATCTGTACTGAACAAAAGACTAGTAGACTGGTCGGAGGCGAATGACATTATCACAGATGCACAGTTTGGCTTTCGTCCTGGAACAAGTACGGTTGACGCCATTTTCGCGCTTCATACCATTATTACAAAATCTCTAAATGATAGTAAACGTTTGTATTGCTGTTTTGTTGACTACAAGAAAGCGTTCGACTCTGATGATCGTTGTAAATTGTGGTATAAATTGTCAAAATTAGGAGTTCGAGGAAGGCTGTTATCAATTTTGAAAGCTATGTATAAAAAAGTTAAGACATGTGTCTCATCTAAGGGAAGATGTTCCGATTTTTTGGTAAACAATATGGGTCTCGCCCAAGGGGAAATTTTATCCCCAATTATGTTTTCAATGTATGTAAATGATTTTGAAAATGACTTTATTGCTAACGGTATTAGGCCGTATGATTTTGGAGAACTCAGTCTCTTTTTATTAATGTATGCGGATGATTTGGTGCTACTTGCAGAATCAGCCAATGAACTACAGAATATGTTAATTAGTTTGTCTATATATGCGAATTCATGGAAATTGACCGTTAACACGGCAAAAACTAAGATTGTTGTCTTTAGAAATGGAGGCCGCTTACGTAATAACGAGGAATGGTTCTGCGATGGAAACAAATTAGAAGTCGTTGAACAGTTTACTTATTTAGGTATCGTTTTTAAATGGAACAATAAATTTAATGTTGTACAAAAGCAATTATCTGGGCAAGGTCGAAAGTCAGTATTTGCCTTATATACAAAATGTAAAAATTTGAATTTAAACTGCCATACCTTGATTAAACTTTTTGATACATATGTTAACAGTATACTGTGTTACGCATCTAAGGTATGGGGCTCGTGCAAAGGCATAGATATTGAGAAAGTTCACCTGGAATTTTGCAAAAGGATATTATGTGTTAAGAAGTCAACATGCAATGTAATGATCTATTTTGAATTGGGTAGATTTCCAATTGTACATACCAGACATTATAATTTAATTAAATACTGGTTCAAGCTTTTAAATACTAAGAACTGTGTTCTTAAAACTGCTTATGATGAACTCATGTTTATGCCACAGCGAAATACTGTTTTTAATTGGGTAACTTTTGTGAAAGACAAACTTTTTTTACTCGGTCTTGGCGAAGTGTGGTTGAATCAACACAATGTGAACCCGTCTGTTGCCCTGCCAATTGTTAAACAGAGAATCTTTGATAATGCACGGCAAGAATTGTTTGAAATATTAGAGAATTCCTCGAAATGTTTTTTGTATAGACATTTAGTTAATAATTTAACATTGCAACAATATTTATGTAAATATATACCAAAGCGAAATAGAATTGCTCTAACTAGATTACGTTCATCAGCGCATATGCTGTATAGTGAAACCGGGAGATACCGAAACATTGTTAGAAATGAACGTATATGCAGAATTTGTAATTCTGAAGATATTGAAGACGAATATCATTTTTTGTTTATTTGTCCATTTTATCAAGCTTTAAGAGAGAGACGTATAAAATTGTATTACTGGAAAAAACCATCAGTTTTCAAGCTGATACAATTATTGAGTACAACGAACTTTAAAGAATTAACTATGTTAAGTAAATATATATATGATGCCACCCAGTTGAGGAATAGCATGATATAATGTTAAAATATATGTAACTACATGCATTTTCTGTCCATTCTCCACTGCGGTATTGCATTGCCTGCCACTGTATTTATATGTATTGTGTACATACTGATGAGCTGTAAAGCTCAAAGTCAATAAATGAATTTGAATTTGTATACCCATGTTTAGTTGACTCCTTTGACGGCCTCTCCTCAGGGTCTCATTAACCACTCTCCTCCTTATATAGCTTCTGGCCTTTACTGACATCTCCACATGTTTGACTGTAAAGCTGTTCTGTCCAAAACCTTCCCCACTGTCTTGAGTTCATCACATCAAATCTGAGATAGCCTACAATCTACCAGTCAATATAGGTTGTATGTATAGCTGTCCTGATGCTGATCCAAGGCTCCAAGCAGGAATCTTTAGCCTCTTTTTGTCGGTCGACTATTACTATACCACTGTTACAATATAGGTTGTATGTATAGCTGTCCTGATGCTGATCCAAGGCTCCAAGCAGGAATCTTTAGCCTCTTTTTGTCGGTCGACTATTACTATACCACTGTTACAATATAGGTTGTATGTATAGCTGTCCTGATGCTGATCCAAGGCTCCAAGCAGGAATCTTTAGCCTCTTTTTGTCGGTTGACTATTACTATACCACTGTTACAATATAGGTTGTATGTATAGCTGTCCTGATGCTGATCCAAGGCTCCAAGCAGGAATCTTTAGCCTCTTTTTGTCGGTCGACTATTACTATACCACTGTTACTATATAGGTTGTATGTATAGCTGTCCTGATGCTGATCCAAGGCTCCAAGCAGGAATCTTTAGCCTCTTTTTGTCGGTCGACTATTACTATACCACTGTTACAATATAGGTTGTATGTATAGCTGTCCTGATGCTGATCCAAGGCTCCAAGCAGGAATCTTTAGCCTCTTTTTGTCGGTCGACTATTACTATACCACTGTTACTATATAGGTTGTATGTATAGCTGTCCTGATGCTGATCCAAGGCTCCAAGCAGGAATCTTTAGCCTCTTTTTGTCGGTCGACTATTACTATACCACTGTTACAATATAGGTTGTATGTATAGCTGTCCTGATGCTGATCCAAGGCTCCAAGCAGGAATCTTTAGCCTCTTTTTGTCGGTCGACTATTACTATACCACTGTTACTATATAGGTTGTATGTATAGCTGTCCTGATGCTGATCCAAGGCTCCAAGCAGGAATCTTTAGCCTCTCTTTGTCGGTCGACTATTACTATACCACTGTTACAATATAGGTTGTATGTATAGCTGTCCTGATGCTGATCCAAGGCTCCAAGCAGGAATCTTTAGCCTCTTTTTGTTGGTCGAATTCAGAGAATCTTCATATCAGTTGCTATACCCTCAGCATTGCATATTGTTAGAATTACTGAACTGTCAGTTTGAACCCTGGGTTCGAACACATCCTGAGGTAGCGTGTTAATAGTTACTGAGGATGGTCTAGAGACTGATGTCTGTGTCTGTCCCTTGTTTTTTTAAATGTTTTTTTTTTTATTATTCAAGCTTTTCTCCATAATCACATACAACTATACAATCTCACCTCACAATGATCCAAATTTGTGTACACACATACTTTTTAATAGTATACTGTACTATACAACTTACACACAATGATATAAATTTGTATACACACATACTTTTTAATAGTATACTGTACTATACAACCTACACACAATGATATAAATTTGTATACACATACTTTTTAATAGTATACTGTACTATACAACTTACACACAATGATATAAATTTGTATATACACATACTTTTTAATAGTATACTGTACTATATAACTTACACACAATGATATAAATTTGTATACACATACTTTTTAATAGTATACTGTACTATACAACTTACACACAATGATATAAATTTGTATATACACATACTTTTTAATAGTATACTGTACTATACAACTTACACACAATGATATAAATTTGTATATACAGGTACTTTTTAATAGTATACTGTACTATACAACTTACACACAATGATATGAATTTGTATATACACATACTTTTTAATAGTATACTGTACTATACAACTTACACACAATGATATGAATTTGTATATACACATACTTTTTAATAGTATTGTACAATACAACTTACACACAATGATATAAATTTGTATATACACATACTTTTTAATAGTATACTGTACTATACAACTTACACACAATGATATGAATTTGTATATACACATACTTTTTAATAGTATACTGTACAATACAACTTACACACAATGATATAAATTTGTATATACAGGTACTTTTTAATAGTATACTGTACTATACAACTTACACACAATGATATAAATTTGTATACACATACTTTTTAATAGTATACTGTACTATACAACTTACACATAATGATATAAATTTGTATATACAGGTACTTTAGAGGTACACATATGTATATTGTACTTACGTCTTACACATAATTATATAAATTTGTATACACATGTAGTTAGTAATATACTGTATTTTCACAAAAAAAAAACGTGCATATATCTGTATGTCAAGTTGGTTGTATAATTTTTATTTTAATCAGCAGATTATCTTAACTTAATAACTGGTTGATAAAAATCCATTTGTTTTTTATCTTTTCTTGTTAGCCCACCATCTAATAGATGGTGGGTTATTCAAACGCCCTGCGTCCGTGGTCCGTCCTCCGTCCGTCTAGGCATCCGTCCGTCCGTAAACAATTCTTGTTACCGCTATTTCTGGAAAAATACTGGATGGATCTTTCTCAAATTTCATATGCTGGTTCCGCTTAGTCCCTAGTTGTGCATTGTACCTTTTTATGCCCCCACCATTTATGGCCGGGGGCATGTAGCGTTGCCCATGTCCGTCTGTCCCGTCACGTTGCGTCACGTCGCATCCCAAATCAGTATATACCACCTAACAACTTCATTCGGAAGGCAATTTTCATGAAACTTCATACAAATATCAAGTATGGAAAGACCTCATGCAGTGTTGAATTCCTCGGCATTCTAAAAAAGATGGCCACCAGGGGGAGATAACTCAAAAAAGAGGAACATCATCTTATTTCTACTTAATTTGGTACTTGTGGGTTTTAAGGCATAGGGAACTAATATACTCCCTCATTTTTTCCAGAGAACAAAATTCCAAATTCACGTACGTTAAATCAACTTGTCAATTTAAGTATGAAACTTAAGTTGTACATAGTTGCATACAAATTAACAAAATCATCTCCTTCGGACCTTTCACTATTATTTCACATCGGGGAGGTGGGGGGGGCATTCATGTCATACAGACATTTTCTAGTTTGAACTGATTCGCATTCAAGATGGCCGACAGGTGGCCATCTTGGATTTTGGAAGTAAAAGGTTGTTACTGCTATTTCTTGGAAAGTACAGGATGGATCTTCCTCAAATTTCATATGCAGTTTCCCCTTGGTCCCTAGTTGTGCATTGTACCTTTTTTGGACTGATTCGAAATCAAGATGGCCGACAGGCAGCCATCTTGGATTTTGGAAGTAAAAGTTTGTTACTGCTATTTCTTGGAAAGTACTGGATGGATCTTTCTCAAATTTCATATGCAGGTTCCCTTTGGTTCCAAGTTGTGCATTATACCTTTTTGGACTGATCCGAAATCAAGATGGCTGACAGGCAGCCATCTTGGATTTTGGAAGTAAAAGTTTGTTACTGCTATTTCTTGGAAAGTACTGGATGGATCTTTCTCAAGTTTCATATGCAGTTTCCCCTTGGTTCCTAGTTGTGCATTGTACCTTTTTTGGACTGATTTGAAATCAAGGTGGCCCACAGGCAGCCATCTTGGATGTCGACAGTAATACAGCACAAGCATATTGTCCATTATCCACCTGTAACTGACTGCTATCTAATAATACTTTGGGATCTTTTTCAAATGATATTTGCTAATAGGTGCTTAATAAAAATATCTTGTGCCATCATTGAGTACATTCAATGAAGACCAGTTCATGAACATTTACAACACCTGTAACAAACAAAAAAAAATAACAAATCTTCAAGAACTGAAAACAGATCCTCAAATGGTGGGTGCCAAGATCCCTCTGGGATCTTTTGTTTTTTATATGTATATGCATATATTCCCTATATTCTTCTATTTTATTATAATGGTTAATGTATTTTTTCCCTTCAGAAATTGTAGGTACCGTATTTTTCAACTTACAATAGTAAATAAAGTATCTCATGAGAATTAGTAAAAAATTAATTTCAAATCGGTGTTCCATATCTACATCTGTTACACCAAAAATAAAGATTTTTGGATGCCTAAGTAAGGTTATTTGGTATATGTTTTCTAGCATTTCCATCAACAAAAGCCAAAATGTTTTGACAACACTACATTCCCAGAACAGGTGAATAATAGTTTCCCTCTCATTTATACAGAAAGTACACCTTTCATTTTCTGTTAGTTTGCATTTCATTAACTTTGTATTAGTATACAATATATTGTGTATTATTTTATACTGAAAGTTTATATTGTATGATCAGTTACCTCCCTTGGCATGAGATTAATCAGTTCGCAAGTTTCTTCGCTGATATCAGTAGTGAGAATTTCTTGCCATTTTCTTTGACTACTTATTGGCTTTTCAGAAAATAAATGAATAAGAATATGATAAAAGTATTTTGTTACTTTATCATGTGTATTGAGGTGATTGATTAATTTATATTCAACAGTAGGTGTATCAACATTTACATTCTGCAGAATTGCTTTCCAATTTCTTGGTATGGCATTAATAACGCCATTGTAATCTAAATAATTCACATCAATGTTATACTTAATAGAGAAATTATCATAAGACATAAGTATATTGTTTTCTAGTAAGTCAGAAACAAAAAATATGCCCTTTTTACACCAATGTTTATAAAAAAAACCATCAATTGTCTCTTTTAATAAAACTGTTAAAAAAGATAGGCTGTGATACCACCTCTTCAGGGGTTGTGGGGAGGCTGTGATACCACCTCTTCAGGGGTTGTGGGGAGGCTGTGATACCACCTCTTCAGGGGTTGTGGGGAGGCTGTGATACCACCTCTTCAGGGGTTGTGGGGAGGCTGTGATACCACCTCTTCAGGGGTTGTGGGGAGGCTGTGATACCACCTCTTCAGGGGTTGTGGGGAGGCTGTGATACCACCTCTTCAGGGGTTGTGGGGAGGCTGTGATACCACCTCTTCAGGGGTTGTGGGGAGGCTGTGATACCACCTCTTCAGGGGTTGTGGGGAGGCTGTGATACCACTTCTTCAGGGGTTGTGGGGAGGCTGTGATACCACTTCTTCAGGGGTTGTGGGGAGGCTGTGATACCACCTCTTCAGGGGTTGTGGGGGACACATTTTCCTGTATAGAAGCCCAAGCGGTAAACACTTCTCTCCAGAAAGTATTAAAATGCTTTGATAATTCTGTTAATCCTTCTTAGGTCATTTTAAAGATATTATCACCTCCAACACCCTCCAATTCATCTATGAGTTGTATTTTCCATGCTGAATGGTTCAAGGGATCAATGATTTTTTTGATCCAAGACATCTTGAGAGAATGACAAAAACTTAAAACATGTGGAAGACACAATCCCCCATTTCCATAGTCACTATACATAATATTTCTCTTTATTTTGTCTGGCTTTCCATCCCACGAAAAAACAAAAAACGTTTTTGTAGCTCATTTGTAATACATGAAGGTAAGTCCGGAAGGACAGTTAATGTCTGAATAAAAATAGACAATGCTAGAGTTCGAATGATTGCTACTCTTCCAATGTAAGATAAATTTCTAAAAGACCAATCTTTCAATAATTTTTGAACTGCTTTTAATTTTACAATGTAGTTATCTTCAAATATGTTCGTTTTTTGAAAATTATATTTAATACCAAGGAGTTTAAAAATACCTTGGTGATTCCATGATAAATTTCTTTCAGGTAAAAGTTCCAACCCACAACCCCGTCTTGCCCCAATCCAAATTGCCTCAATTTTTTCAAAATTTATTTTAAGTCCTGATACTTTTCCAAAATCTTCCAAAATATTTAATATTGTTTCAAGGGACACTGGATCATCTGAGAGTGTAAAAGATGTATCATCTGCAAATTGGTTTATTAAATATTCTGAGTTGTTAATAGAAATGCTGTTTATATCTGGATTAATTTTTAAAGCTGAACTTAGTAGTTCTACACATAAAATAATATATAGAGACTCAAAGGGTCGCCCTGTCTTACCCCACGCTGTACATCAAAAAAATTCTGAACAATGCCCATTGTTTAAAATACAACAAGAACTATTTTTATACAGAGCTTTAATCCATTGAATAATTGAAGGCCCAAAACCTTAAAAATGTAAAGATTGAAAAATAAAACCAAAATCTAAAGAATCAAAAGCTTTTTCAAAGTCAATCAATAAAAGAAGTCCTGGAATATTACTTTTTCAGTATTTTCTATTATGTCTGCAACCAATCCAGTGCACTCTCCTATATATCTACCTTTTATAAAGCCTTTCTGTGTATCACTAATAAGAGTATCTAAAACTTTCTTTATCCTATTCGAAATAACAGATGATGCAATTTTATAATCTACATTTAAAAGAGTTATGGGCCTCCAATTTTTCATATACAACTTAGACTTTCCTTCCTTAGGGATACATGTAATTATACCACATCGTTGTGAAATTGAAAATTGCCTGGTTTAAAGACTGTATAAAAAATAATGAATATCTGGCCAGAAAAAATTATAGAACTCTACAGTGTATCCATCAATACCAGGCGATTTATTGTTCTTCATACTTTTTACTGAGAAGAGACACTCTCTGTATTCTAATTTACCTTCTAATTGATCGATTTGTGCGACAGACAATTTTTTTATGAATGGATTTGTATCATCAAAAAAATATGCTGATTTCCTTCTGCTGTATTTTTTGTATATAATTTTTTGTAGTAATGTTTCTGTTCTTGAATAATCTCTTCTAAATAAATTATCTCTTGTCCATTATCTTTTATAAGTTACGGAATTAGTTTTTCCTGAAAATGCCTCTTCTCCAGATTACAAAAATATTTGGAACTTTTTTCACCTTCTACTTTCCACATTGATTTTGCCCTTAAAATAATACCATTTATTTTCGTCTCCTTGAGTAGTTTTAGGTCATTCTCTACCTCTCCAATAAGTTCTAGCTGTCTATATTCTGCTTTTTGTAGTGTTTTTAATCTGGTTTCTAGCTGTTTTTCTTCCCTTTCCGTCCTCTTTTTTTCTGTGCTGTATAAGCAATAGTTTTTCCCCTAAGAGTAAATTTCATGGTTTCCCATAATAAAGAGTCACTGATACTAAATGTCAACAAGTCTTTGTTTTCTACCTCAGGATTTTCTGCATATTGATTAACTACTTCATTTATACATCCCTTTACTAAATCTATATAGTCTGGATCTCTCAGCAAACTATTATTAAACTTCCATGTTCCCTTTCCCCTTTTTTGTTTGATAAATTCTAACACTATTGATATTGGACTGTGGTCTGATCTATAGCTTATGCCTATGTCACTTTTTGTTACAGCAGAGATTAAATCAGAGGATACCAGAAAATAATCTAGTCTTGCTTGTTTCCTATATGGACCATGCGAAGTATAAAATTTACATCTTGATGCTGCTCTCACCAGATATCTACAAGATCAAAAGAATCCACAATATCTATAAGTTTACCTTGATTGATTACATTATTTCTATTGGTGTAATTCTTAGTATCTTTACAATAATTCTGTGGTGCATTCCAATCCCCACCTATAATGATTGACATATTTTCACAAAATTCAAGGTGGTGAGAGAGTTAATGATAAAAGTTTACATCTGTGCTGTTTGGTCCATACACTGCTACTAGAGTTAAGTTCTTATCGCATGAGTTTAAATGAATATTTTCCATTAAAGAATTACCATTTGCATCTTCTTTCCTGGACAACAAAGAGAATCCGAAAGAATTTTTAAACAAGATTGCTACCCCTCTACTGTTTGATACATATAAACTAAACCAGGCCTCATATCCTCATTCTATTTTCCATAAGTTTTCAACCTTTTTAATAGTATGTGTATTAATAAGGAAAGTTATATCACAATTTTTCCCACATTTGTCAAAAAAATCCCTGCGCTTTATTGGATCTGAGGACAACCCTCTACAATTTACACTTCCAATCCTGAGACCTTCAGCCGTTAACTAAATATACAACTATGATTTTTAACATCCATAGTAAAATGCTAATATCACACATGTAAGAACAGATTATATGGTCCATTGACAGTTGACAGCATGTAAAAATGTATGAATACATGAATGATATTGTGATGTAAGACAATACAAAATTTCCCCTTTCCCCCCAGCTTCCCTCTCCAACTTCAATAGAGAATATATTCTCTGTTCCACTAATCTGACTACAAATCATTTCAATTATTAAAAAATAAGAGATGTTCATTGTACTTCAGTCCACTTACAGGTGTCTCCTTTACAGCTATAGACATGAAACCAACAAACATACTAAACTAACTTGCCTTCAACTAGCTTACATTTCTGAATTATATTCTATGTTTTAAACACAAAAAATGTAATAAAAGAAAAAAATTGAAGAGTGCAGGTCTGGTCTAATTTTGTCTGTACTCGACTTGTACATGTAGTAGATAATTGAATAGTACGTACATGTACATCAATTTTAGTAGTGATCTAATTCATTTACATAATGCATATTGTATCTTTTTAGTTTTTCAAATAGAGATAGTAAAAAAAAACCCAAAACACTCCGGCAAAGATGACGAATCATGATGGAGATTCACGATTGTTTGGTTTTGTTGTTAAACATATTCTTGAACAACGAATTTATTATCTCGTATTCGTTGAATTTTTAATAATAACAGATGACATTGTGACTATATGTGTTGCATTTGTTATTTGTTACCTTCAACATTCGGCGAGTCATGTGTTGTTCAGTGGAGACTGCCATTTTATGTGAAACTGCGCAAGCGCAAATGTGAAGTATCTGTTTCCTGTTTTAAGCGGCCTTACTACATACTTTTTATATGAAGCATTTCAATTGGCCTTGATACTAAAAAAATACAAACATTACAATACTTTAGAATTGTAGTATTAGAGTTTGTTACCAGATGAGTAAAAAGCTATGGAGTATTATCTTTATATTGTAGGCAAGATAACTTTCACATTTTTTCAGTAATTAGTAACTGGGTACGATATTTTACTTTATATTCTATACATTACTTGTATACACGGGTTTAGACACCAGTAGCAAAACTATCCATAGAAAACACACACACTCGGGTAGTTGTGGCCGTGAGGTCAGTCTATAGAATTTAGTGTCATGCACATGCGATTGGAATGTGTTAGGTCATCCAGTTCTCTTTATTGTACATGTACACCATGGAAATGGATTATAGACATAAAATTAGGTTATTACTTACGACATTAAAGGCACTTTACAGGTGTTATTCTCACAAAGTATAACACAGATATCGTAAGCATTCCAAGCGTATATAATCAAAAATCATAACTTGTGACCAGAGATGCATATAGCATCTCATTTTGGCTACAACAACCTGGGTACACTAAAAATATTTACTTACAGAATTTGAAGGTGCACTGCAAAAATTACATTTACTTCATATACACATTTAGGCTTTTATAAACCCTTTACATGATAGTATCTAATAGTAAATGTATATATATATCAAGTATACTTGTACACAACTGTATATATATTGTTTTTAATTGATAACCAATGAATCTAATCATTTTCACTGTCTTTTCTTGATATCAACACCATGTCTCGATCTTTTCTGTACTGTACCACGTTATCCATGTATGTATACATACTTCTATACTGTCCTTGTATGTTGTATGCATACACACCAGAAGTATATGATATACATGTGTAGAAAAGTTACTTTTTTTCAAGTGCCAGGAAAGGCGCGTTTTTCAAATATACCAGTTTGGTCTTCCTCTTCTCATATACAGGGAGGTTTTTCCTTTTACCAAGTAATTCTTGACTGAGTTTGGCCAAAGATGGTGGTAAGTCAGGTACCACTGCGAAACCCGACCCTGATTTAAGTTTGGACATAGCCTGTTTGAGGACAAAATCCCTGTCCATAAGGGCCGAAAAATGAACAACAATGTTTTTCTTTCTAGGTTGACCACTGGGCAATCGATGAACAGCTGTAAATAAGAGGTTCTTAGTAACCTCATCATTAATTTCAAGACTATCTTTCAGAAAATCCCTTACATGTTTTAGGGTGGTCCGTGGCTATTTCCTCACCTCCCCCTCAATACCTCGAAACACCAGGTTCCACTTGCACCCCCACAACTCAAGACTAAGCCTTTCATTTGTTTCTGCAGAAATATCACTTTTTATGGTGGAGATTTCCTCATCCACATGATAGTAACTGCATGTGCAATGACACGTATACAGGTAAAAATACAGGTCGTTAGACAATACGTACAAACCAGTTCAAAAACACTGACGAAGCCACTCAACAGTACCTCAAAAGTCAACTGTTAGAGTGATCAAACCAGTCAAGCTTCTCTTTGATATAGATTTATTTAATTCCTCAGCATCACTCTTAGGGGTTGCCTATAGCTGACCTCCCCTTTAGTTTTTTTAGGTACATCACAATACATATATATACATTCTACCCGTACCTGGCTGAAGACACCTACACTGCACTACCCTGTATGTATGCAGCATCATCAACTAACAGCAAGGTGTGTTTCTTACTGAACAACATTATTATATGGTACACTGTTACAGATACAAGTAACTTATATAATGAATACAACAGAATGCATTCTCTAGTTTATAATGAAGTCATTAAATCTATACTTAAGACACATATTTATATGTAACTTTAACTAATTTAAGTTTAGACTGTTTTACATTACAAATAACTGTGTATATCTTTCAGCTTACAGGTGAGTTTTTAAATATAAAAACAGTGTCAGGAACTACTCATTATGTACATTCAAATAACATAAACATGGTTTTACAAATAATAATAATTAACAAGATACAAAACAGACTATAAAACAAAAACAACTACCCACTGGTATGTCAAGATAAGGCCAGCTAGGTCTCCTTGGGGTGTCTCCCAACTGACCAGGCCCTACAGCAAGAGGGAGCTGACCCAGCACGACACTTCCTAACTACTATATACACTGCCACACTTCTACTCAGTTTTGTGAAATGTTGCTTGTTTTGGAATCCATATGTTTTAGAAAATTTTTCCTCACTTTCTGTCCATATTTCAAATAACTGCTGGTTGTGGAGATATTAAGTCTTATATATAGCAAAAGATACATATCTGCTGTGATAGAAAAGTGTGTTAGTGTTGATTGTTTACTCAGGTAATTGTCAGTTTATGACATTATCTCACCACCTTCCCCATATAAGGACTGTCTCTAATCCTGCCTAAGTGGCAAATAACAAATAACACCATATTACTTTTACTATAAGGGTCACATATAGATACATGTACTGCTGATCCACATTTTGACAATTTTATGGAATTAAACATTTTGTTAATTTCAGTTAATTCTTTTATAAAACATTGTTACTATACCACTGTTACTATATCCCTGTTACTGTACAACTGTTACTATATCCCTGTTACTCTATCACTGTTACTATACCACTGTTACTATATCACTGTTACTGTACCACTGTTACTATATCACTGTTACTATATTACTGTTACTATACTACTGTTACTGTACCACTGTTACTATACCACTGTTACTATACCACTGTTACTGTACCACTGTTACTATATCACTGTTACTATATCACTGTTACTATACCACTGTTACTATACCACTGATACTGTGCCACTGTTACTAAACCACTGCTACTATACAACTGTAACTATACCAATGTTACTGTACCACAGTTACTCTAGCACTGCTGCTGTACCACTGTTACTATACCACTGTTACTATATTACTTTTACTATATTACTGCTACTGTACCACTGTTACTGTACTTCTGATATTCTGCCTTTGTTACTATACCACCGTTACTGTACCACTCTCACTGTACCACTGTTACTATACCACTGTTACTGTACCACTCTCACTGTACCACTGTTACTATACCACTGTTACTATATTACTTTTACTATATTACTGTTACTGTACCACTGTTACTCTAGCACTGTAACTTTACCACTGCTATATTACTTTTACTATATTACTGTTACTGTATCACTCTCACTGTACCACTGTTACTCTAGCACTGTTACTGTACCACTGTTACTATACCACTGTTACTATACCAATGTTACTGTACCACAGTTACTCTAGCACTGCTACTGTACCACTGTTACTATACCACTGCTACTATATTACTTTTACTATATTACTGTTACTGTACCACTGTTACTGTACTTCTGATATTCTGCCACTGTTACTATACCACTGTTACTGTACTACTGTTACTATACCACTGTTACTGTACCACTCTCACTGTACCACTGTTACTATACCACTGTTACTGTATCACTGTTACCGTACTGCTGTTTCTATACCACTGTTACTATATCGCATTTACTTTACCAATGTTTCTAATGGTGATGTGTGATGAAATTGATGTGTAAAGATGCTGATGTTGACATAATGTACTGTATACTGATGATAATGATGACTGTTGCCTTTCTAAGAGGTGTAATATGTTGCTGATACTGATGTGTGATCATGGCTTGCTGCTGTGCTGATATTGAAGCGCAATGGTGCAGATGATAATGATGACTTTTGTTTTTCTCAGATTACCGAGGAGAGCACAGCTGGAACACCATATCAAGTCCTATGCACCTCATACAACAAAAGTTCATGCCATGATTGGATCTGGTAAAACTTTCGAAGAAAAAGTATATTTGAAGAAGTCTAACTCAGCACAGGAGCTTATGGAAGGGATACATTTCACCGTCTTTGCAAAGGAGGATTCAAACAAGATATGGCTCTCAAACGCAAAGGTCAAATGTCCATCACCCCTCCAGGAACCTGTTGTGTTAATGCCCTCTTTAGAGGATTTTGATCTGTGTTGGAGCCCACAGAAGGTAGTAAACCTGACCAGCCTCATAAGGCAAATGAGAACTGTTCTGCTGAGCTACCATCCACAGCTCAATTCCCCTCATGGGCTTCCTCATTGGAAACATTAATGGAGCAACCGCAGGCTGTTATGGAAGGCCAGAGTAAACTCCTCGTGGACATTTCACGTGATTTATATTATACCAGGAAGGAGTTGTCTAGGTTAAGGAAATGGTGAAGACCATTCATGTTAGGAGGGAAAGGAAACACATTAAGTGACATTACACATTTGATGTATATATCTAGAGACACTATTCATTTTAGAGCCAGTTGTTGATACAAAATAGTTTAATAGCTGAAATACTACAGTTATCATTGATACTAAATAGCGCTAAATCAGTGTTTAAGATTATTTATATACATAAGAAAGACTTTTGTAAATCTACCAAGTATAAATTATAGAAGTAGAAGTAATGTAGTAATTATGTTATTATCAATTGTGGTTATGAGATCTCGAGATTCCAACAGATAAACCGACGGTAGAACATCAGCATATGAAAACCAACCCGTGTCTGTTGGTCTTTTTCAACCGGATTCAGTTTGGCAGTAGTTGTCAGCTGGTACAGGTGTGTGTTGTATGTGTACTGTTGTACTATACGCCGGGTAACTTGGTGAATTCCTAGTCCCAATGCGGTCTGTCTATTGTCCTGTGAATGTTGGGGGTCGGTATTACTGATAGGAATACATTCATTTAAGATCAGTTTTAATTTTTTTCAAATTATTTTATACTTTACAATAATAGTTATGGTAAATGTACTAGGACCGTAGTCAGACTATTCGTTCTTATAGGGATGGGTGTGTGGTATTTTTATCCCTGAGTAATTTCTAATTCTCCGTCTGTGGTTACCTTATAAAGTGCTTGACAGGAGTATGTTGGTTTATTTTGTACTAGGCCTAGTAGTGAGAGAGAGATATTTGAGAATTAAGTATTAGGATTGAATATTTGAATTTAACTTTTTTTATCTCCCTTTCAAATTCGATCTGATCGCTGCATATCATTTTAATCCTAGTGCTTGTGAAAACGATAAAAAGCGTAGTTGATAGACGAAAAACTTTAAATGATTACATACAACAGACTGGTTTAAAAAAAAATTAATTTAATTTAATTTAGTTGATCACAGTCACAAACGTTCAAAACCAATATACAGTGTACATGATTATAATAGTAACGGTAGATTGCAGCAAGCCGAACAGCATAATCATATAATGTCCATTTTGTAAATCTTATTACGTCATTGTATTATTTGCTCCAGAATTTATGTACTTCAGGGAAACATTGTGAGTGTAAGACTGTCCCGTCAAAGACTTCACAGGCGAAATTAGTCAACAGTAAAGAAACTTAAAACTTACCATCCCTGACTTATTGTGTCCTACCACCTCCCTAGATTCCTTCTGATTAATGTGTTAATTATCTGCCTGGAAAGCTAATATAATAGTAATAGCTAAAGCCACAATAATATTGTCTTCCTTAATTGTAAAATATGGAGTTGTAGAAATTTAACTATTTAAGTGTGAAATATTGTGTGAGTCTGATGAAATTATTAATTTAAATTATGGGATGCGTTGCCTAATTATGAATATTTCTTACAATCTTCTGGTTTTCTTCACAACCGAGCTACATATTTAGAAATATGTCCAGGTCAAAGTAATGACAACAAATGTCAAGTCCAGGTCAAAGTAATGACAACAAATGTCAAGTCCAGGTCAAAGTAATGACAACAAATGTCAAGTCCAGGTCAAAGTAATGACAACAAAGGTCAAGTCCAGGTCAAAGTAATGTCAAGATCAGTTTGAATTAAAACGGTTTACCCAGAAATATACCAATTAAACTGGATTACCTGGAAGCTACGGAGAGGAACATAATAGTCCTGAACGCAGATGGAATGAACATAAAAACCTGACGAAAACTTTCATCATTATTTATCTATTGGGTAAACCCTTCATATATTGTAACAGCCTACACCCTACCATGTTGTATAGATCTGAGACTGATTCCAGATCACTATGGTGTCACAATACCTGTTAAACATTGTAGCATTTTCTTTTGTTTCTTCTTGAAGTTACAGTAAAATAGGAATTACTTGCATCTATGTTAATTATTCGCTATATTCATCTATATTGTATTTCCTAGTTCAAAAGTTAACCTTGTATTCAGTTGAAAACAAAATTAGCCCAGAAGGTAATTAGAAGCAGTTAAAATGATTCCAATCTGCTTGCTGTGTTACAACACAAACCTCCAGACCATAATATCAGCTGACCTCATTAGAATGTGTGCACAAGGTTTCATGATATCAACTGATTTCTTTCATATTTGGAAAATATCATTACAGTTTACATCTTGACATAGTTGAGAAGAGTAATGATGAAATAGTATTGGAGATTGTTAAAGATGTCAAAATGATTTGACCTCGGATGATTGAGGAATCCGCTGGCTCCGTATCTTTTTATTTTTATTTTTTAAGATTGATGAGTACATGTACAGAGCATAGGACAGTTACAAACACCCGCATATACTCATGATGATGTCATGTGGATGACATCATTATCATCATCATTCATCTTTCACAAATCATCATTATCACCATATACAGAGTGTATTAACATCATTCATTTTCCACACATCCTCCTCCTCATCATCTCCACAGCATTTGCTTACAGAAGTAGATATATATTTATAAAGCCTCATACTTAACTTGATTAATTTAGTCTCGCACCTTTACACAGAGAGACAGAAAAAAGTGCCCTAATTAGATATATTTGATACAAATAACTGCTATCAGATACTCCATACATACCCAGCAGACGAAAGAAAGATTGCCAAATATGTGTCCACTTAAATATCGCGCTACAAAAATAAAACTGTGGTAGGTGTTTACTTAAATATCGTGTTATAAAAATCAAACTGTGGTAGGTGTCCAATTAAATATTGCGCTATAAAAATCAAACTGTGGTAGATGTCTACTTGAATATCGTGTTATAAAAATCAAAACTGTGGAAGGTGTCCACTTAAATATCGCGTTATAAAAATCAAACTGTGGTAGATGTCCACTTAAATATCGCGTTATAAAAATCAAACTGTGGTAGGGGTCCACTTAAATATCGCGTTATAGAAATCAAACTGTGGTAGGTCTCCACTTAAATATCGCGTTATAAAATCAAACTGTGGTAGATGTCTACTTGAATATCGTGTTATAAAAATCAAAACTGTGGAAGGTGTCCACTTAAATATCGCGTTATAAAAATCAAACTGTGGTAGATGTCCACTTAAATATCGCGTTATAAAAATCAAACTGTGGTAGGGGTCCACTTAAATATCGCGTTATAGAAATCAAACTGTGGTAGGTCTCCACTTAAATATCGCGTTATAAAATCAAACTGTTGTAGGGGTCCACGTAAATATCGCGTTATAAAAATCAAACCGTGGTAGGTGTCCACTTAAATATCGCGTTATAAAAATCAAACTGGTAGATGTCCACTTAAATATCGTGTTATAAAAATCAAACTGTGGTAGATGTCTACTTGAATATCGCGTTATAAAATCAAACTGTGGTAGGTGTCCACTTAAATATCGCGTTATAAAATCAAACTGTGGTAGGTGTCCACTTAAATATCGTGTTATAAAAATCAAACTGTGGTAGGTGTCCACTTAAATATCGCGTTATAAAATCAAACTGTGGAAGGTGTCCACTTAAATATCGTGTTATAAAAATCAAACTGTGGTAGATGTCTACTTGAATATCGCGTTATAAAATCAAACTGTGGTAGGTGTCCACTTAAATATCGTGTTATAAAAATCAAACTGTGGTAGGTGTCCACTTAAATATCGCGTTATAAAATCAAACTGTGGTAGGTGTCCACTTAAATATCGTGTTATAAAAATCAAAATGTGGTAGGCGTCCACTTAAATATCGTGTTATAGAAAAATCTGACTGGTAGGTGTCCACTTAAACATCGGGTTATAAAATGTAACTTTAAATTTCATCATTTTAGATGCTGTTTTAAACATCGCGTTTTACGATATCGTAACCCGAAAACCACAGAATTGGTCTAAGTCATCACACTGTAGCATGAAAAATATGTAGTATTTCATTTAGAACAAACAAGTTATGCACAGCTAATATCACGACCAAGCTTGTTTCACGGGCAAACTTACGAACATCAAACATCTTCATATCTCGCAAAGAAACAGAATATTTCTCAATGGGATCACTATGACGACCGTAAAACTTCCCAATAACATTCATCAATCTGCATCTTTTGAAACCGTGTGTACAAGTTTGTCTGTCAGTTGACGACTACTTGCACGAAAATAGTAATGATGGGAACAGGTTCTAGAATATGGAATCAACTGTGATATGTCAACATCATAGGGTTGGTGATGAGGGCCGAAGTTGCCAATGATATCCAGATAAGGAAATTTGAAATCGTCACGTTTATCACACAGCCTGGTGGAAAGCTGTCCTTTCTAGTTTCATAGTAGGAAAAGACCTAGACATTAGTAGCTGATGTTGAAGAGTCTGTCGTGTCTTGAATTTCCAATTCTGGTGGGTATGTAAGATGGACGTGGTCAATAAATTTCTTGTTATTTAAAGTCAAGACGTCATCAATATGTCAGAAAGTGAAATTAAACGACTTTGCAAAATAATTTTAACTTGCTTTGATAAGCTCTTCAATAAATTCAGCCTTGTCTGAAAACAAAAATAAGTCAGCCAACAGTTGGGCGCAATGTGTTCCCATACGTATGCCAATATTCTTTTGGAAGACCTTACCACAAAACTCGTCGAATATGTTGTCAGCCAGAAACTCAATCATTTCTATGATTTTGTCCTCCGTATATTCCTTCTTTGATTTGAACGTATCTTTATTTATAATGAAATACACTTGTATTGATACCGCTGTTCACATCTCTTGGAAAAGGAAACTCTCCTAACAAGATAACGAAGGCATTCTTTCGGTTAAGATTGGGGTATGGTGATGTACAGGGTGGAAAAATTACTTGTTCTCTCTGAAGTTCTTTAAAATCCACAGTCTTGATACATAAATACACCATGGAAAAGTAATTGAACTTGTCAAAAGAAAATCTTTATACAGTACTTATGGTGATACTTCAGGCGACTAGATAAATACGTACACATGTAAAACACAAATACGAATTCATGACACATTAATTTAATGAGAGCAACATTAATATTATACATGGTACATAGTATGATGGAAACATGAGAACATTTCTTTCCACAAATATAAAGTTATGGATGGAAACATTGAATACTTATTTGTCTCTTAAAATGCACTTAGGGAGGCTATGATTGACCTGAATATCTAGAGGGTAATAACAGGTAATATTGAAACTCTTTTCCTATCAAATCTGCAAATATGCCAGTGTATCATAGATATGCTTATCGCTAATTGACCGTTAATTCCTTTTCTCGATCATCGTAATCTTTGGAGAAAACGATAAGTATAATATATGGTATGATATAAAGAAAACCAGTACTTATGGAGAATATATCATAAAATGAACTATAGTGAAATGCATGTACTGTTCAACATTGGAAAATTAATTGAATTTAAATTGTTTATGAAATCGGTCGTAACAATTCATGTATTTAAAAGTGAAAAATCTTGTTCAACTCAATAACCATTTTATGAATACACCAGTAGATTAAACCTGCATTACTTATAAATACTAAAAATGTTATGTAAAATGAACAGCAGTAAAATCAGAATAGCACCTTGTATAAATATATGAGAATTTTCAAACAGAGTCATAATATCACATCTTAAAATATTTCCCGATACGTGATTCAGAAAAATAAATACGAGTGTGTTTTCAGTACACATGAAAATACCTTGTTTTAATTCTCTTTTATTAATTGTATTTTTTCAAAATGGAATTTACCCATAGTTGTAAAATGCTATTGTGGCAAGCTCTGATGTACAGCAGGCCAAGTTTACGGGCTTATTTCATCCACGCCAGAGACTTACGATCTTACAACTTTTCACAGTGTGCCAGAGGATCATATCCTGTTCTGTACAGCACGGTATGCCACACCCACCCCATCAAGTAAACCCAACCCCTTACATACTTATTAGTGTGTTTTAAATTTGACAAAATAGACTTAATAGTGGAAGTTATAGATTAATTCATTATCACCGTTGAGGAAGCATTCACTAGTTAAAACAATTGTAGATAAAAGACATACATAGTAACAATAGCATTAACAAATGTAAATCAACTCCATTAACAACTGTATATATTAATGCTTTGTTATGTAAAATAGATAGTAGTAAAAATAGAATAGCACATTGTATATATATTTGAGTTCATACGTTTAAAGAATTTTCACACAGTCATATTATCACATCTTGAAATATTTCCCGATACGTGATTCAGAAAAATAAATTCGAGTGTGTTTTCAGTATGGATGAAAATACCTTGTTTTAATTCCTATTTATTAATTGTATTTTTTCAAAATGAAATCTACCCATAGTTGTAAAATGCTATTGTGTCAAGCTCTGATGTACAGCAGGCCAAGTTTACGGGCTTATTTCATCCACGCCAGAGACTTACGATCTTACAACTTTTTACAGTGTGCCAGAGGATCGTATCCTGTTCTGTACAGCACGGTATGCCACACCCACCCCATCAAGTAAACCCAACCCCTTTCATACTTATTGGTGTGTTTTAAATTTGACAAAATAGACTTAATAGTGGAAGTTATAGATTAATTCATTATCACCGTTGAGGAAGCATTCACCAGTTAAAACAATTGTAGATAACAGATATAAATAGAAACAGTATTATTAACAAATGTAAATCAACTCCATTAACAACTGTGTATATTAATGCTTTGTTATGTAAAATAACAGTAGTAAAAATAGAACAGCCTCTAGTTGTATAAACACGATAACGAATAACAATACAATCTTTTGGAATGAACAATTAAAATATTTGGCACAATGAAAGAAATTTTCTGTGGTTTGCTGATTTCCTGTTGAAACTGATCGAAGTAGGTAGCCGGTATTTAGAATGTACATTGTTGATATAAATCAGATTTACGTAATTTACATCAAATCCATCAAATTCCTCACGACAGCAGGTAAGCAGGGTCGTTGAGCTGGTTCGTGACCCATGCATTGACTCACAATGTTTGCTAGTTTGTCTATCCGAAACAGAGCCATTACAAATCCCAAACTGTAAACATCAGAGGAAGCCGTGGTCGGTTCTCCTGCTCTGACTTCAGGAGCTAAGTGAGTGCATCTGGCATTCGTTGTGGCATTGCCACCGTACCGCTTCTCAAATCCACATGATGCGTGCCCGAAGTCAATAAATCTGTAATATCAAGCATAAGAACGAAATGGTTTTTATCTGAAGTTACCATGGATTTTCAAAGTGACTCACTAGAACTCTAAGTTTGCAACATTGCAATCAAATGATGCTTTGCTTAATAAGTAGCACGTACATATCTTAATGATTCAGTCTGCTGTCAGTAATATTGGTAACAAATTCTACCATCATTCTGTATTACATTGACAATCATAACTAGTATGTGAACTTCTTTTTATTGAAACGAACTGTTACAAATATTTAAGCATAATACTAACTTTGCTTGGAACTCGGTTCCATTTAACGAATAAACAATAACATTGTCGTCTTTCAGGTCGTTCAACAGAACGTTCTTGTCATGAATGGTGTGTAGTCCTATACTGAGGCGCAATGATATCGATAGTTTCTGCCTTTCAGTTAGTGTGTTCTCCTCAATCTTCTTCCTCAAAGTTATGCCTGTTCCAACCATTTCCATGGCAATAAGTAGATTTCTGGGATCTGTTGGGTCTGGCAATAACCCATACAGCTTTGGTGTAAATCTTGTTTGCGACAACAATGCCATTATCCTTGCTTCAGCAACTACTTCTACGGTTCTCTCGTCTCCATCGTGTTGTAATTTTAATGCCACCGTTTCCCCTGATGGTAGATGTGTTGCTGTGAAAACCTGAAAAATTAACATAATTCAGATATAATCATTACATTAGAGACAACTGATTTCTTTGTGATCATTTTACAATAGCACCTACATAGACATTCAATACCATATTATACTAGGTTGTCTTTGATTAACAAGTACCATAAACGTTATTGTCCCTAGCATCACTAGCGGATCGTTGAAGAGTCATAGAACAATCTAACAGCTCTGTTGTACGGTTTATAGTTCATGGGTTGGCTCTGCCTAATTCTTAATTTGTAATGTATGTTGTCATTCACTCTTGTCTCTTTTGTGTCCTCCGTAAATCGTTAAATGTTTTTCTTCAGAAAGCCTGAGAGTGATATCTTCTAAAGACAATGTAGCATTTCTACTCACCGAGCCGAACACTCCGGATCCCAGGATATTCATCATTCCTGTCGTGGGGTCAGTTTGAATGATATAATGTAGATTTGACAGGATATCGATTGAACAATCCACCGTTTGTATCTTCTGTCCAACAATCCGATAATTGTAATGATCCTCTTCGAATAAGAAGATTTCACCTTTTGCAATTAAAGAGAAAGAACATCCAACAAATTAATTAACACTTTATACTCAGAGGATTGAGCATACAAGCAAAACATTGATAGTTGATAGCACGGGTCATGTATACATCCACAGCTTTTAAACTTACCATTTTCGTTTGCTCTGTTAGGAAGAAGCGCAGCTCCCATACAGGCGCCTGGAGGAGGCGTGACTACCCGATAGAGGGGCCTTCTTCTTGCTACTCCCATGGGAAGGGGAGGCGGCTGGTCTTCGTTTGATTCGACCATAGCAGTTAACTGTGCCTCCAGTGACGCAAATCTACCGCTGTCCGGCCTGGTTGAAGAAGGTTCAGCGATATGCAATGGTGCACCTGCAACTGAGGCTGTAAATTCGGTGTTGATTGCCAGTCGCTGAAGTGGAGATTCGATGGTCTCGGTGATGCTTATCATCAGCTGTTGTCCCCTGGCTGACGTACTTGAACCAATATTTACCATTGCTGAGCAAGACCAGTTTTGAGGTACAAGTGGTGACATTGAAGATGATTGTAGATATATGGATTCAGTTAGAGACAAGCTTGATGACGTGATGGCTGGTACAGCTTGTGATGTAGACATAATGGCTTCTGCAGACATTCTCCTTGCTCTACAAATCAGTGCAGGGGTCATTGTCACCTGTAAAACAGAAGGAAAACAACCGTTTTTATTTTGTAATGTCTTAAAATGAAAAAGCAAACAGAATGTAACGCAAATTATTGTTCAACAATGTACAATAAGATTTCTTTTTTTTATCATTCATATGAATTAATGGAGGCATGATTCAAGGAATGAATGATACTGTCCGAACTTGCTGCAGCATTGACTAGATTTGTCGATGTTGATGATAATGATGCAGGTTGAACTGATAAAATAACTGGGAGTGATGGTGATCTCTGTTGTAGGACGGCTTGGATTGTACGTGTTTTCACAAATTATTGTTATTTTAATATTGTTAAGAGCTGTCTTTGTATATATATATATATATATATTGTAGACATCAGCCATTAATGAGCTTTTATCACAGCTCAATTTCACTGTGATGTTTGTAAGAAGTTCCTTCATGTTTGTTCGGTTTCCGTTAAGATAAACTCTCCCATTGGATTAATCTCTCTTACCGGATATAGACTTGGTGGTGAACAGGTGGGTGATTCTGTCCTTGGTGAATACCCTTGAGACAACATTGGTCGAGTGAGACGCTGGACTTCCTGTGAAAAATACAGTGAAAATTTGGTAATAGTACATGTAGGATTTTAGTAAACACAACTGAAAATAACAAGAAAACAAAACATCCATTAATATTATGTATATCATGTGAAGAGAAAACTGCCATTGTATCATTAAATAGAAAATTAATATAAAAAGAGATATAGAATAAAGAAATACGACCAGCAGTTTTGTCTGTGAGAAGACTTCATTTTCAAGATATCTTTTAGAATTTAAAACATCAACGTAATAAAAATCGTGTACCAGTCCAGGTGAATGGCTGAGACTGTAGAGATTAACTTCGATCAACATCGTTGATCTCAAATGCCTCGCTTCGTGAATTCTATCAGAGGACGGAATATTTTTCTCCACTTCAGGAGAGGCTGATGGTTTTGTGGGAATGTTTCCAAATGTACCAGAACACAACAGGTCACAGATATCATCACGCTAAATGATAAAATTTAAACATGAATTTAAACATCAATCTAGAATTAATGTTATTGGACATCGGTATTTATATATGAAAATAATGAAATATAATTTATTGATAACACAGATATCAGATCTTGTTTCGATACTCAAATTCTGATATGATTAAAATATATCAACAAACCTTTCTGGTAAATAAACAATGATAAGAAATGATATTTACAAGGGAGATAATTACACTATAAGCAGACCGACGGATGAGTTAGATATAGCGTAATAACTGATCTTACCTTAGCAGTATTAGTTGGTTTGTTAAACTGATCGACATTGTATTGTGGACGAAACGTTGGCCTACAAACCAATGTCATCAGTTTTTCTTGAATCATGTTCCTCTGGAACTAAACAAAGACATCGTTTTTGTTACTGATAAATAGAAACAATATTATTCACAAATGTAAAATCAACTCCATTAACAACTGTATATATTAATGCTTTGTTATGTAAAATAGACAATAGTAAAAATAGAATAGCACATTGTATATATATGTGAGTTCATATGTTTAAAGAATTTTCACACTGTCATATTATCACATCTTGAAATATTTCCCGATACGTGATTCAGAAAAATAAATTCGAGTGTGTTTTCAGTATGGATGAAAATACCTTGTTTTAATTCTCTTTTATTAATTGTATTTTTTCAAAATGAAATCTACCCATAGTTGTAAAATGTTATTGTGGCAAGCTCTGATGTACAGCAGGCCAAGTTTACGGGCTTATTTCATCCACGCCAGAGACTTACGATCTTACAACTTTTCACAGTGTGCCAGAGGATCGTATCCTGTTCTGTACAACACGGTATGGCACACCCACCCCATCAAGTAAACCCAACCAGTTACATACAATGTTATAACAATCTAACAGCTCTGTTGTACGGTTTATAGTTCATAGTTTGGCTCTACCTAATTCTTAATTTGTAATGTATGTTGTCATTCACTCTTGTCTCTTTTGTGTCCTCCGTAAATCGTTAATTTTTTTTTCAGAAAGCCTGAGAGCGATGTCTTCTAAAGGCAATGCAGCATTTCTACTCACCGTGCCGAACACTCCGGATCCCAGGATATTTATCATTCCTGCCGTGGGGTCAGTTTGAATGATATAATGTAGATTTGACAGGATATCGATTGAACAATCCACCGTTTGTATCTTCTGTCCAACAATCCGATAATTGTAATGATCCTCTTCGAATAAGAAGATCTCACCTTTTGCAATTAAAGAGAAAGAACATCCAAAAAATTAATTAACACTTTATACTCAGAGGATTGAGCATACAAGCAAAACATTGATAGTTGATAGCACGGGTCATGTATACATCTACAGCTTTTAAACTTACCATTTTCGTTTGCTCTGTTAGGAAGAAGCGCAGCTCCCATACAGGCGCCTGGAGGAGGCGTGGCTACCCGATAGAGGGGCCTTCTTCTTGCTACTCCCATGGGAAGGGGAGGCGGCTGGTCTTCGTTTGATTCGACTATAGCAGTTAACTGTGCCTCCAGTGACGCAAATCTACCGCTGTCCGGCCTGGTTGAAGAAGGTTCAGCGATATGCAATGGTGCACCTGCAACTGAGGCTGTAAATTCGGTGTTGATTGCCAGTCGCTGAAGTGGAGATTCGATGGTCTCGGTGATGCTTATCATCAGCTGTTGTCCCCTGGCTGACGTACTTGAACTAATATTCACCATTACAGAGCAAGACCAGTTTTGAGGTACAACTGGTGACATTGAAGATGATTGTAGATATATGGATTCAGTTAGAGACAAGCTTGATGACGTGATGGCTGGTACAGCTTGTGATGTAGACATAGTGGCTTCTGCAGACATTCTCCTTGCTCTACAAATCAGTGCTGGGGTCATTGTCACCTATAAAACAGAAGGAAAACAACCCTGTTTTTATTTTGTAATGTTTTAAATTGAAATAGCAAACAGAATGTAGAGCAAATTATTGTTCAACAATGTTTGATAAAATTTCTTTTTTTATCATTCACGCGAATTAATCAAGGCATAATTCTAAGAAAATTAAAGCTCTCTCTCTCTCTCTCTCTCTCTCTCTCTATATATATATATATATATATATATATATGTACTGTAGACATCAGCTAGTAATGAACTTTTGTCAAAGCTCAAGATAATGTCTCCCATTCTTAGCATTGGATTAAACGTCTCTTACCGGATATAGATTTGGTGGTGAACTGGTGGGTGATTCTGTTCTTGGTGAATACCCGAGAGACAACGTTGGTCGAGTGAGACGCTTGACTTCCTGGAAACAAACAGTGATAACTTGGTAATAGTATATGTAGGATTTTAAATCAACACAACTGAAAAGACTTAAGTAACAAAACAGGAGATTTCTATGTTTGAAGAAAACAAATCATCCATTAATATTATGTATATCATGTGAAGAGAAAACTGCCATTGCATCATTAAATAGAAAATTAATATAAAAAGAGATTTAGAATAAAGAAATACGACCAGCAGTTTTGTCTGTGAGAAGACTTCATTTTCAAGTTATCTTTTAGAATTTAAAACATCAACGTAATAAAAATCGTGTACCAGTCCAGGTGAATGGCTGAGATTGAAGAGATCAACTTCGATCAACATCGTTGATCTCAAATGCCTTGCTTCGTGAATTCTATCAGAGGACGGAATATTTTTCTCCACTTCAGGAGAGGCAGATGGTTTTGTGGGAATGTTTCCAAATGTACCAGAACACAACAGGTCACAGATATCATCACGCTAAATGATAAAATTTAAACATGAATTTAAACATTTAAACATCAATCTAGAATTAATGTTATTGGACATCGGTATTTATATACATGGATGAAAATAATGAAATATAATTTATTGATAACACAGATATCAGATCTTGTTTCGATACTCAAATTCTGATATGATTAAAAGATATCAACAAACCTTTCTGGTAAATAAACAATGATAAGACCTGATATTTACAAGGGAGATAATTACACTATAAGCAGACCGACGGATGAGTTAGATATAGCGTAATAACTGATCTTACCTTAGCAGTATTAGTTGGTTTGTTAAACTGATCGAAATTGTATTGCGGACGAAACGTTGGCCTACAAACCAATGTCATCAGTTTTTCTTGAATCATGTTCCTCTGGAACTAAACAAAGACATCGTTTTTGTTACTGATAATAGGGAATTTGAGGTTGATTTTAGCAGAATCGACGAAATGTGGTGTCCTGTTATGAAAATGGTTCCTGACTTATGGAATCTATTGATAGTCATAAGTTGCACGTTTTGATGATATTTGTAAATTTGCTACAAATAAAGCAACATTAAAGATTTTCCCGTCTATAGATTGTGTTAAAACAAAAAGAGAAAAAAATGTGTTAGACAAAGGTTTCAGGAAATGATAAAATATAGAGGTAAGATTCTATACAACTGAATCAACCAGGTAAAACACTAGCCGCTTCTACCGACTCCGCTAGGGAGGGTTTCTGTTTTACTCAACAGATTGACCATAAGCTTAGAAAGAAAAAGATCTGAGTTCGAACCTACCACAGGCGTGAATAAAAGATGATTTCCTTTACAGCTGAATCAAAGTTTTTGCTGGTAGGAGGGTATATTATTGGATGCGCGTTTTGAGGAAATTGAAAAATTATGCAGGTGGGAGATCGTTGAAGATTATTATTATTTTCAAATTACCTTGTATCGATTGAATGTACATAGTCTTGGTTCTTTGTGGTTGAGCTTCCAATGACCAAGGTCAAGTGGTGGCTGGGTGAGTTTCAGAAAACCAAGGTCAACTGGTGCCGGATTCTTCGTCGGTTGGCAGACTAAAACCATGACTTTTTCCTGGATCCAGCTCGATTTACGGACGAGGGGTTCTTCATTCTTTATAGTGACAATCTACGTATATAAAATGCATGGTAGGTCAGAGTTACAAACTATTGTAGTCCTAAGTTGGATCAGAAAAAAAATTGAAAAGTTTAAACATTTTATTGCAAAAATATTACAAATTGATTTGGCACAAGTCATTGCAACTTGTAATCGCACTTTCCATAATACTTTGATATATAAATACAAATTACAGAGAGAGGTTTTTTACTATTCAGGTAGATAAAATTGCTTAAGTTGAACAGGAATAATGCATATCACAAACAGTGTCCCAGTTGGTATAAATACACAATCGATGCTTTCTACAAGTCCACCTGATTCCGAAAAAAAAACCTTTTTTTCTCTACATGTGGATATTCTGTATAAAATCTATAGTAATACAATTAGTTAGCTACAGATCATATCACTTATACTTTTAATGTAAAAGATATTCAAGCAATTTTAATTCCAGATTCTATACTTATAAGTCAAACTCTAAAATCTATGAAATATATAACTTTCTCACCGTATTTTGTCCGTCGCACTTGTTGGAAAATGTGGAAAGATTGTTGCTATTGAAATTAAACTTAACCATCTTTGTTTTCGCGCAAAAACTTCATGATCCCTCTTGCGGTCGTTAAGCTTCTTGTAGCTATGACGTCATGTAATTATCCAACGAGACCTTATCACGTGATAGCTATCCGCGGACGGATATTTTTCCAGAGACAGCAGTGCGGTATTTAAAATGAAAACAAGAGACTAGTCAAATGTGAATATTTAATTCCTTTGATCCTGTAAATCTAATATGATTAACTTTTTAATAAGTCTGTTAAGTCATTTTAGTAGAGTCTTAAATCTTGGTAGAGAGATGTAACAGTATTAGCTTAGCCAGCATTGGTTATCGCCCCTGTCTACCTCTCTAGTGTCTTAAGTAAAAAAGTCAGTCTCTGTCCGCCATTCGAAGAGTGGAGTTGTGTTTGAACATCTTACGCCCTACAGCACAAAAAGGGTTCGTGACACGGTCGTCTGCCATGATATCCGAATACTGATCGTCTGGTGATGAAATGCCAACAAATATTTAGATACGGATATGCAAGCACACGGTAACTATTTCTAAAATGCACAACAACCTTCCTAGATGTGATCAGATATATATATTGCGATAACTGTGCTAGTAACTATTTCTAAAATGCACAACAACCTTCCTAGATGTGATCAGATATACATATTGCGATAATTGTTCTACATAGAGAGTAGAGGAATATATCCTGTCACCCACAAACTGTGTTTTAGCTCAACTGGCCCGCAATACCCAGTGACCTTGTTATGACACACTGCAGTGTCCGTCTTCCGTCCGTTGAGAGATTGGGAAGGGTAATGAATTAGTTACACAAATACAGGTTTGTCAATGTGTAATAGAATAAATGTATTTCACTTTCAAGAGCCTTGTATGTATGACATGAATATACAAGGCTTTGGAAGATTGCAGTCAAAACACAAGTTGAATTAATTCCTTGAAGCAATCATTAGTACATGTATAACACCATATCAAACTGTAGATATTGCAAGTACTGACAAATACTGTGTTCACTGTAGTTAGTGTCCTGGGAACTAAAAAATTCTTTGCAATGAGAAGGTTTGCCATGTGCATGCGTAAGATTTCATGACTCGGTGGAGAAAGTGAAAGGTGTTAAAAAAATGTACCATACACTCCTTTTACTAGATCAATGTGCATGAAGGTTTGCTTTTAAATAAGTTATTGTTATGATTAGTATGAATTGAAATGTAATTAATGTAAGAAGAAAGGGGAGGTAATTACGCCAAACATACTGGGGTTGGGGGGGGGGGGGGGTGGATGACGGATCGCTTGGATCCGAAACATGTAAACAACTCTTAGCATGAATGAATAGTGAATTGGACTGGAACTGCTTCGTGTTGTGCCTACTCTCGACGTCTATTCGTATAATGTTTGTATGAAATCTACAATTACTTGATAATGCCATTTATAGCCTTTAACAACTGTGTAAATTCATAGAAAAATATATAGCATTAAACAGTTTATATGTGTGGCCATGAGTGATATTTTTGGTCGTTAGATTACCTCATAAAAATTTTGATTAAGATTTTAAAAATAAATCCTTGCTAAAATTAGTCATGTCATGTTTTTTCAGAATAATATTTTAGCTTTGTGTCGGAGATTACTATTTGGGAAGTCTTGAGTCTGTGTCTAGGCACCAAAAACTAGCTTTACGGGAAGTGAAATTTTCATACTGTTTATACGTGGTCATATTGTGAAGGATGTCCAAGTTGGAATTTGCTGAAATGTAAATAGTTTGTTACCATGACAGTTTTGTTGATTTTAAGACAGGTGTTCAGAAATAAATTTCTTCATTAAAGTTGTAGTGTTAGGTTGGAATTAGCAGTATTTTTGCTTTTTCAGTGTTTTTTGAGTTGGTAACCAAGGCAATCACATGTCAGAAATCAGAGGAAATTTTTTATGTACACAAATCTTATCTCTCTAATATTAATGTTATTATCATATAGTTTACACACACATATACATGTAATGATGTTTTTTTCATAACCAAACTACTGTACATGTATATCTCAAACATGACAAATGATTTCAGGAAAAATACTAATTATTTTTTACCTGCTACCTTATAGCACATCAAAAAATAAACTTTATGTAAAATGTGCTTTACTGTGTTTGATTAAGTTTAATCCTTTCCATAATTGCTATAAATACATAAAAAACACACTGAAACTTGTTCATAATGATTTTATTTAAATTTCATCTGGGGTGC
Organism: Ylistrum balloti; assembly: GCF_031769215.1. Classification (NCBI taxonomy): domain Eukaryota; kingdom Metazoa; phylum Mollusca; class Bivalvia; order Pectinida; family Pectinidae; genus Ylistrum; species Ylistrum balloti. The sequence continues at coordinate 197,635 of NW_026782211.1, forward strand.
ATAAAGGGAGGAAATTTTGGGTGTTCTTTTGGATGAGAATTTCAACTGTTTTTAAAGGATCAGTTGGAAAACTGTTTTACAGCAGGTAACAGGTTAATAAATAGGTCAGGAACAACCTTAGAATGTATTGACTAAATTTCAGGGCAATTTCAATAGTTTAATGTGTAGTATCCATGGTAACTTATAAGGAAAGTGTTTGTTTTTGAATTTTGGATAAATTATCTGGTTTGATCATTTTTACTCAATAATGTTTGTGTATTTCTCATAGACTGAGCAAACAATTATGTCAATTTTGTCATTAAATAACATTTCCATAGTTACAGCTGTAAAAAATACTATTTTTCGAACAGTGAGTTTCTGATTTCTAGCCTTCACTATGACATCACAGTGTATTGTTGAAGCCATCATTAGCAATTGATGACATCATAGTACTGATGACATCACCAGTTACTATGACATCATAACTAAGACTTTAAGAATATATATATATATATGTGGTATCACTCTACTTTTCAGATATGTAAATTAACAGAAGCAAAAAAGACTCAATTCAATTTCAATTGCAACTCTATTAAAGAAAACTTGAGGCTTATTGAAATCTTGATTTTTCAAATTACCTTCATTTATTCCTAATTTGACAGCAGAATTTGTCAAAATACACCGTATGGGAAAATTTATATTACTTGATAGCTTTTCGAGATACACAGAGATATTTATCGATTTGTTTGTCTGATTATTTTTAGCTCACCTGATCATTTTTAGCTCATCCGTCTGGCTGTCCGACATCCGTCCATCGTCCGTCAACTTTTCATTTAAACAACTTCTTCTGAAATACCAAAAGGCGTAGAGTTATCATATTTGGGTGGAAGGGTCCTTTGATGAAGCCCAACAAAGTATGCAAAAATAAATAACCTTGACCCATATTCAAGGTCACAGAGGTCAAATGTGTTAAAACCTTTAAGCGACTTCTTCCAAAATACTGGAAGGCCTAGAATCATTTTATATGGCTGGAAGGTTCCTTTGATGAAACTCATAACAGTTTGCAAAAAGAAATGACCTTGACCCATATTCAAGGTCACAGAGGTCAAATGTGTTAAAACTTTCAAGGGACTATTTCCAAAATACCAGAAGGCCTAGAATCATTATATTTGGCTTGAAGGTTCCTTTGATGACGCCCAACAAAATTTGCAAAGAGAAATGACCTTGACCCATATTCAAGGTCACAGAGGTCAAATGTGTTAAAACTTTTAAGCGACAACTTCCAAAATGCCAGAAGGCCTAGAATCATTATATTTGGCTTGAAGGTTCCTTTGATGACGCCCAACAAAGTTTGCAAAAAGAAATGACCTTTACCCATATTCAAGGTCACAGAGGTCAGATGGGTTGAAACCTTTAAACGACTTCTTCCAAATTACCAGAAGGCCAAGAATCATTATATTTGGCTGGAATGTTCCTTTGATGAAGCCTAACAAAGTTTGCAAAAAAAAACCCCTCAACCCATATTCAAGGTCACAGAGGTCAAATGTGTTAAAACATTTAAACCACTTCTTCCAAAATACTGGAAGGCCTAGAATCATTATATTAGGCTACTATGTTCCTCTTATGGTGTCATACAAAGTTTGCAAAAAGAAATGATCTTGACCAATCTTCAAGGTCACTGGTGTCAAATGTGTTAAAACGTTTAAACAATGTCTTCTGAAATATCAAAAAGCCTAGAATCATTATATTTGGCCAGTGTGCTCCTTTTATGAAGTCCAAGAAATTAAAAGAAATGACCTTGACCCATAGTCAAGGTCACAGGGGTCAAATGAGTTAAACATGGAACATGTGCACAGATATAGTAATGTTGGTCATAAAGATCCAGGTGAACGATACAGGCCATCTGATGCTGATCCAAGGCTCCAAGCAGGAATCTTTAGCCTCTTTTTGTCGGTCGACTATTACTATACCACTGTTACAATATAGGTTGTATGTATAGCTGTCCTGATGCTGATCCAAGGCTCCAAGCAGGAATCTTTAGCCTCTTTTTGTCGGTTGACTATTACTATACCACTGTTACAATATAGGTTGTATGTATAGCTGTCCTGATGCTGATCCAAGGCTCCAAGCAGGAATCTTTAGCCTCTTTTTGTCGGTCGACTATTACTATACCACTGTCACTATATAGGTTGTATGTATAGCTGTCCTGATGCTGATCCAAGGCACCAAGCAGGAATCTTTAGCCTCTTTTTGTCGGTTGACTATTACTATACCACTGTTACAATATAGGTTGTATGTATAGCTGTCCTGATGCTGATCCAAGGCTCCAAGCAGGAATCTTTAGCCTCTTTTTGTCGGTCGTATTCAGAGAATCTTCATATCAGTTGTTATACCCTCAGCATTGCATATTGTTAGAATTACTGAACTGTCAGTTTGAACCCTGGGTTTTAACACATCCTGAGGTAGCGTGTTAATAGTTATTGAGGATGGTCTAGAGACTGATGTCTGTGTCTGTCCCTTGTTTTGTGAAATGTTTTTTTTTTTATTATTCAAGTTTTTCTCCATAATAACATACAACTATACAATCTCACCTGACAATGATCCAAATTTGTGTACACACATACATTTTAGCAGTATACTGTACTATACAACTTACACACAATGATATAAATTTGTATACACATACTTTTTAATAGTATACTGTACTATACAACTTACACACAATGATATAAATTTGTATACACATACTTTTTAATAGTATACTGTACTATATAACTTACACACAATGATATAAATTTGTATACACATACTTTTTAATAGTATACTGTACTATACAACTTACACACAATGATATAAATTTGTATACACATACTTTTTAATAGTATACTGTACTATACAACTTACACACAATGATATAAATTTGTATATACACATACTTTTTAATAGTATACTGTACTATACAACTTACACACAATGATATAAATTTGTATATACAGGTACTTTTTAATATATACTGTACTATACAACTTACACATCATGATATAAATTTGTATATACAGGTACTTTTTAATAGTATACTGTACTATACAACTTACACATCATGATATAAATTTGTATATACAGGTACTTTAGAGGTACACATATGTATATTGTACTTACGTCTTACACATAATTATTTAATTTGTATACACATGTAGTTAGTAATATACTATATTTTCACAAAAAAAAAACGTGCATATATCTGTATGTCAAGTTGGTAACTTAAAGTATAGTTGTATAATTTTTATTTTAATCAGCAGATTATCTTAACTTAATTACTGGTTGATAAAAATCCATTTGTTTTTTATCTTTTCTTGTTAGCCCACCATCTAATAGTATGGTGGGTTATTCAAACGCCCTGCGTCCGTTCTATCCGTCTAGGCATCCGTCCGTCCGTAAATGTATTTTGTTACCGCTATTTCTGGAAAGTACTGGATGGATCTTTCTCAAATTTCATATGCTGGTTCCGCTTGGTCTCATGTGCATTGTACCTTTTTATGCCCCCGCCATATGGCCGGGGGCATATAGCGTTGCCCATGTCCGTCTGTCCCATCACGTCGCGTCACGTCGCATCCCAAATCAGTATATACCACCTAACAACTTCATTCGGAAGGCAATTTTCATGAAACTTCATACAAATATCAAGTATGGAAAGACCTCATGCAGTGTTGAATTCCTCGGCATTCTAAAAAAGATGGCCACCAGGGGGAGATAACAAAAGAGGAACATCATCTTATTTCTACATAATTTGGTACTTGTGGGTTTTAAGGCATAAGGAACTAATATACTCCCTCATTTTTTCCAGAGAACAAAATTCCAAATTCATGTACGTTAAATCAACTTGTCAATTTAAGTATGAAAGTTAAGTTGTATACAAATTAACAAAATCATCTCCTTCGGACCTTTCACTATTATTTCACATCGGGAGGTGGGGGGGGGGGGGGCATTCATGTCATACAGACATTTTCTAGTTTGAACTGTTACTTTATCAGATGGCCGACAGGCAGCCATCTTGGATTTTGGAAGTAAAAGTTTGTTACTGCTATTTCTTGGAAAGTACTGGATGGATCTTTCTCAAGTTTCATATGCAGTTTCCCCTTGGTCCCTAGTTGTGCATTGTACCTTTTTTGGACTGATTTGAAATCAAGGTGGCCCACAGGCAGCCATCTTGGATGTCTAGACAGTAATACAGCACAAGCATATTGTCCATTATCCACCTGTAACTGACTGCTATCTAATAATACTTTGGGATCTTTTTCAAATGATATTTGCTAATAGGTGCTTAATAAAAATATCTTGTGCCATCATTGAGTACATTGAATGAAGACCAGTTCATGAACATTTACAACACCTGTAACAAACAAAAAAAAAATAAACAAATCTTCAAGAACTGAAAACAGATCCTCAAATGGTGGGCTGCCAAGATCCCTCTGGGATCTCTTGTTTTTTATATGTATATGCATATATTCCCTATATTCTTCTATTTTATTATAATGATTAATGTATTTTTTCCCTTCAGAAATTGTAGGTACTGTATTTTTCATCTTACAATAGTAAATAAAGTATCTCATGAGAATTAGTAAAAAATTAATTTCAAATCGGTGTTCAATATCTACATCTGTTACACCATAAATAAAGATTTTTGGATGCCTAAGTAAGGTTATTTGATATATGTTTTCTAGCATTTCCATGAACAAAAGCCAAAATGTTTTGACAACACTACATTCCCAGAACAGGTGAATAATAGTTTCCCTCTCATTTATACAGAAAGTACATCTTTCATTTTCTGTTAGTTTGCATTTCATTAACTTTGTATTAGTATACAATATATTGTGTATTATTTTATACTGAAAGTTTATATTGTATCATCAGTTACCTCCCTTGGCATGAGATTAATCAGTTCCCAAGTTTCTTCACTGATATCAGTAGTGAGAATTTCTTGCCATTTTCTTTGACTACTTATTGGCTTTTCAGAAAATAAATGAATAAGAATATGATAAAAGTATTTTGTTACTTTATCATGTGTAGTGAGGTGATTGATTAATTTATATTCAACAGTAGGTGTATCAACATTTACATTCTGCAGAATTGCTTTCCAATTTCTTGGTATGGCATTAATAACGCCATTGTAATCTAAATAATTCACATCAATGTTATACTTAATAGAGAAATTATCATAAGACATAAGTATATTGTTTTCTAGTAAGTCAGAAACAAAAAATATGCCCTTTTTACACCAATGTTTATAAAAAAAACCATCAATTGTCTCTTTTAATAAAACTGTTAAAAAAGATAGGCTGTGATACCACCTCTTCAGGGGTTGTGGGGAGGCTGTGATACCACCTCTTCAGGGGTTGTGGGGAGGCTGTGATACCACCTCTTCAGGGGTTGTGGGGAGGCTGTGATACCACCTCTTCAGGGGTTGTCAGGGGTTGGGAGGCTGTGATACCACCTCTTCAGGGGTTGTGGGGAGGCTGTGATACCACCTCTTCAGGGGTTGTGGGGAGGCTGTGATACCACCTCTTCAGGGGTTGTGGGGAGGCTGTGATACCACCTCTTCAGGGGTTGTGGGGAGGCTGTGATACCACCTCTTCAGGGGTTGTGGGGAGGCTGTGATACCACCTCTTCAGGGGTTGTGGGGAGGCTGTGATACCACCTCTTCAGGGGTTGTGGGGAGGCTGTGATACCACCTCTTCAAGGGGTTCAGGGGTTGTGGGGAGGCTGTGATACCACCTCTTCAGGGGTTGTGGGGAGGCTGTGATACCACCTCTTCAGGGGTTGTGGGGAGGCTGTGATACCACCTCTTCAGGGGTTGTGGGGAGGCTGTGATACCACCTCTTCAGGGGTTGTGGGGAGGCTGTGATACCACCTCTTCAGGGGTTGTGGGGAGGCTGTGATACCACCTCTTCAGGGGTTGTGGGGAGGCTGTGATACCACCTCTTCAGGGGTTGTGGGGAGGCTGTGATACCACCTCTTCAGGGGTTGTGGGGAGGCTGTGATACCACCTCTTCAGGGGTTGTGGGGGACACATTTTCCTGTATAGAAGCCCAAGCGGTAAACACCTCTCTCCAGAAAGTATTAAAATGCTTTGATAATTCTGTTAATCCTTCTTAGGTCATTTTAAAGATATTATCACCTCCAACACCCTCCAATTCATCTATGAGTTGTATTTTCCATGCTGAATGGTTCAAGGGATCAATGATTTTTTTTATCCAAGACATCTTGAGAGAATGACAAAAACTTAAAACATGTGGAAGACACAATCCCCCATTTCCATATTCACTATACATAATATTTCTCTTTATTTTGTCTGGCTTTCCATCCCACAAAAAACAAATAATCAATTACATCAGATCAGCGTCCCATCCAAGGGGATCAACCTTATGTATTATGAAATTTAAGATATTTGATGTGATTTTGTCGATTTACAGCTTGATCACTCTTGAAGTAACATTAGTTTTAAATCAGCTTGTATTGACCTAACTGCACTGTTCATCAATCAGTAACACTGATATTAAAGAGGTAAATTAAATAGCAGTAGAACTTTTTGCAAAGCTTGCATCAAGATCTTTCAATAATGATGACCATTTAGGTTTTCATATAACACAATGAATAATATCAGTTTTTTTTTTCTACCAAACTTGACAGTCTCCCATTCCCAAAACGTATCCAAACCCAAGCAACAATTAACTTATAAATAAAACAATAAATTCGAATCAGTCGAAAAAAGGTACAGTGCACAACTAGGGACCAAGGGAAACCTGCATATGAAATTTGAGAAAGATCCATCCAGTACTTTCCAAGAAATAGCAGTAACAACCTTTCACATCCAAAATCCA